>NC_041218.1:68070714-68140865 GCF_002837175.3 Physeter macrocephalus
AACGCATATATGTGGAACCTAGAAAAATGGTACAGATGAACCAGTTTGCAGGGCAGAAGTTGAGACACAGATGTAGAGAACAAACATATGGACACCAAGGGGGGAAAGCCGCGGTGGGGTGGGGATGGTGGTGTGCTGAATTGGGCGATTGGGATTGACATGTATACACTGGTGTGTATAAAATGGATGACTAATAAGAACCTGCTGTATAAAAAATAAATAAAATTAAAGAAAAAAACCAGAAAGACGTGCAGAATTTTCTGAGTCTATAGGATATCCCAGTAGAAATGTCTCACGGTCAGTTGAATATATAATAAAGGGAGAAATAAATTATGAAATGAACAGCATATGTATGGTCGTTGAAATCATTGATGAGAATGAGGTTTTCTAGAAGAATGTGTATCAAGAAAGTAAAATACCCAAAACAGAGTTTTGTGGATACCAATGCATAAAGGACAAAATTTTTTTAAAAAGGGAATCTCACAGAGACTAAGGAGCAGCCAAGAGGCAATAAAAATTCCAAGAGTATTAGTATTCTCAAGTCAAAAAAGGAAGGAATTTCGAGATCAGGGGAAGAAGAGAAGAGTGACAGTGTTTATGATTCAGTAAACATTACATCTGGAATCAGGAATCTTTGCGAATTAAGAAAAGTGGGTTTTGTAAATGTGGGGACCAAAGTGATATTACAGGAGGTACAACAGTAATGAAAAGTGGAGAAGTCGGAGTAAATCTCTAAATGCATAGGCGCTCTTGGTGCATATATGCAAATACATGTGTGTATGTATATATGTAATATATATGTAGCCAATCTTCAACACATTTGGCACTTCATCAATTCAATTGTGATTCTAAAGAGAGCAGCTGTATTCTAAGGGCCTGTTATTGAGTTTATAACCTAGTAGGAATTAAAGACATCAGATTTGAATCCACTCAAGCGTCCTTTTCAAATGCAGTTGATTTGATTTATACTTAATTTATTGCAAAATCTTACTACAGCATATATAAAACACACTTTAGTGAATTTTCACATGAGTCCCTATAAGCCGTCAGACAGGGACATGTTCACACCATTTTCATTCATTACCTAAAAAAAAAAAATTCTAAAATTCGCCCTGTGGAATACTGAGCAAAGGGTAGATTTAAGGGTGGTATTGATATCTCTGAGAGTATACATTTTATTAAAGCACTACCACTCCCGTAACTACTTCATTATATCTGTCCATTCCTGTTGCTTTGTAAAGAAAAGGTTGAAGCTGTTCAAGATCCTCTATGATTTTTATTTTAGTTTATCCCATCGGTGCAGGCTGCATAATTCTATGCCCCACTCTAGTTCAGCCAAACAGTACATTGTGCAAAGAACAGTTTTTAATCTTACAAGCAATAATTTAATATTTGAGCTTCCAATTTATGGGGTTTTTTTTAAGTCATCAGTTATCTGTGATTGCAACATGTAGCTGTTTCTAACCACTCCTCACAATTGATCAAAAAGGGTCTTTCTAGAATGATAGAGTAGGTATGATGATAGATTTAGTGCTTGCTTTATATTAATCTGTGCACTTTAGCACATCCGTGCTCCAGGTACCTTAAATACTTCAGACTTTTAATCATATATATAGGTTGTCTGGTTCCCTTCTGATTGGCTTTAAGGCCTTGGAGAAGAATTGTGCACGAGTGGTGACAGGTGGGATGCAGCCAGCTGTGCACATTAATTTGTGCGGGTCACCCCGAGAGAGAACAGTGAACAAGCAGACGCTTTTAGCTGCTTGGTAAGTAACAAGCAGGATTGGTAGGTATGTGAGATTCCTTACCTAATTTTTTCGTTGGAATAGATTATTAGTGTTTCCAAAACACTGTAGAGATAGACTGCTTTTACTACAATGACCAAAAATTATCCACGAGTATATGTTATCATAAGAAGAACCCTGGCCTTCATACAATTTCATATGTAAATATTCAGTTCAAACATATTTATTTTCATTAATAATTTTTGCTTCTAATAGATAGGTAATGATATTACAACATCTCTTATACACTCTCAGCTGAAATCACATTAGTAGATCAAGCAAGAAGCCTCAAGCATTTTCTCATTCAGTCTGATATTTCTTAAATAACTGCTCTTTAAATACAGATTTTTGCACTACTTTATTTTACTTAACACTATAAAGGCACTGTATTATAATAGCAAGTTTTGCATAGCCAGAAGAGGAAAATAATAATAATGACACCATCCTACTCTAATCATTATACATATTTTGTATTCTTTCGCAATCTTCTTTATTGCAAATATATGTTCAAAATGATTTCTGAATTTACTTTCCCTTTGTCGCATGCTATTTACAAAAAAAGCTGAATTAACTAATTTTTTTTAGCATGTACTATCCATGATACATTTGCTTATCACAAACTATGATAAAGATCATACATGCACACAGTAACACACACACACACACACACACACACACACAACACTTGGCCCAGTGGATTTGACAGCCTGTGTTCAAATTTTGGCATTGCCATATTCCTGTGACCTCGAGTCAATTATCTAAGTACTCTTAGCTTCATTCTTAGAGTCTTTTAAAGTTAATGTCTTCTCTCAGTATTTGATACAAGTAGACAAGGATATAGAATTTTGGGACAACACTATCAACCAACTTGATCTAATTAATGTGTTTATAGAACGCATCACCAACAGAATACATATTTCTTCAAAATATCACTGAGTGTGTACTAAGTTAGAAGATATTCTTGGCCACTAGACAAGTGTCAATACATTTAAGAGAATTTTGGTCATATAAATTATCTTCTCTGCCTGTAATAGAATTAAATAAAAATTGATAACAAAAGGTATCTGGAAAGCCTTCAAATACTTATAAACTAATAACACACTTCTAAATAACTCATGGGTCAAAGAAAAAATAAAAAGAGAAGTTAGAAAGTATGGTAGATGGAATGAAAATGAAAAACCAACACATCAAAATTATTGAGAAGCTACTAAAGCCATACATAGGGAATATTTACAGTACTAAATACCTATCTTAGAAAAGATGAAATATCTAAGATTAATCCCCTTACTCTCCATCTTAAACAATTATGAAAAACTCCAAGTAATAATAAAAAAGAAATATATGTGATGAAGTAAATATCAGTAAAATAGAAAACTGAAAAACAATAAAGAAAATCAATAAAATCGATATTACTCTAGCCATATCAATTAAGAGAAAGAAAAGTCACAAATTACCAGTAACAGGCATGAGAAAATTGACATCCCTGTAGATTAAATATATTATGCATAATATGGCAATTTTATAAATAACTTCATTGCACTAAAATCAACACTTAAGTGAAATGATCAAATCCCTTGACACAAACTACTAAAGCTTAATCAAGAAGAAACAGGTAACATAAATAATTCTATATTTAGTAAAGAAATTGAATTTGAAATTTAAAAGCTTCACACACACAAAAAATTGCAGGTCCAGATAGTTTCCATAGTGAAATTTGCCAAACATCTATGGAAAAATAATATAAATTCTATATAAACTGTTACATAAAATGAAAGAATAAGGAGTAATTCTGAGATCATTCTATGAGACCAGCATTACCCAGACACCAAACCACACAAACATTACAATAAAGGAAAACCGCAGACAAATGCAAAAATTTGGTGCAAAGTTTCAGCAAATTGAGTTCAACAGAATATGAAAGTGTGCTACATCATGATCAAATGAAGTTTATCTAAGCAATGCAGGGTTAGTGTGCTATTTGCAAATTCATCAATATTGCTTATATTAGTACACTAAAAAACAAATGCAAAACCACCATCATGACAGACTCATAAAAAGCATTTGAGAAAAATCCGGGATTCATTGGTAATAAAAACTCTCAGTAAAGTAGAATTAGAAGGTAATTCCCTCAACCTAATAAAGTGTCTATGACAAACCTGCAGCTAAAATCATATTTAATGTAAAAGAGTGAATGTTCTCCCCACAAAATCAGGAAGAAGACAACAATGTCTATTCTCACAAGGCAGAAGTAAAAATTAAAAATTTACAGGCAGCATGGCCTTTTATGTAGAAAATCTGATGAAATCTACAATAAGTCATTAGAAACAATGCAAAAACTTAGCAAGCTTGCAAAATACAAGTACAAAAATCAATTGAATTTCTATTTACTGTTAGTAAAAAACTAGTATTTGAAATTTTTTAAAATGCTATTTCATCAAAAATATGAAAAACTTAGGGATAAATCTGTTATAAATTGTAAAATACCTGTACACTGATAACTACAAAATATTTTTGGCAGGGATTAAATAAAAAATAAATGGAGAAACATCATATGCATGAATTGGAGAGGCAGTATAGTTAAGTTACCAGTTCAGCCCAAGATGATCTACAGGTTCAACACAATCCCTATCAAAATCTACCCAGTACTTTTTTTTAGAAATTGACAAAAGGACTCTACAACTCATTAAAAATGCACAAGACATTAAGCAGTCAAAACAACTTTGAAAAAGAGTAAAAAAGTTGAATGACTTACACTACCTAATTTCAAGGCTTATTAAGCTACAAGTCAGTAGCTACAGTGTAGACTAAATTTAGGCAAATAGATCAACACAATGTACTAGAGACTCCGGAAATAGATCCATACTTATACGGACAACTATCCTTCAGGTAAATACCCACGAATGGAATTGCTGGATAGTATGGTAGTTCTATCTTAATCTTTTGAGGCACTTCCATAATGTTTTCTATAGTGGCTGCATCAATTTACATTCCCACCAACACTTCATGAGGTTCCGTTTTCCCTACATCCTAGCCAGTGCTTGTTATTTGTTGTCTTTTTTTTCTTTTTTTTTTTTCTTTTTTTTTTTTTTGTGGTACACGGGCTTCTCACTGTTGTGGCCTCTCCTGTTGCGGAGTACAGGCTCCGGACATGCAGGCTCAGCAGCCATGGCTCATGGGCCCAGCCGCTCTGTGGCATGTGGGATCTTCCCAGACCGGGGCACGAACCCTGCATCAGCAGGCGGACTCTCAACCAGTGCACCACCAGGGAAGCCCTATTTGTTGCCTTTTTAATAATGGCCATTTTGACAGATGTGAGGTAATATCTCATTGTGGTTTTGATCTGCATTTCCCCGGTGATTAGTGATGTTGAGCTACTTTTCATGTGCCGGTAGGCCATCTGTATATCTACTTTGGAAAAATGTCTATTCAGGTTCTCTTTCCATTTTTTAATCAGTTGTTTTTTGGTTTTTTTTTTTTTTTGATGTTGAGTTGTCTGGGTTCTTTGTATATTTTGAATATTAACTCATTAAGAGATACATCATTTGCAAATATTTTCTCACATTCAGTAGGTGGCCTTTTTGTTTTGTTGATAGTTTCCTTCACTGTCCAAAAACTTTTTAGTTTGATGTAGTCCCATTTGTTTATTTTTGCTTTTGTTTCCCTCGCTTGAGGAGACATAGTCAAAAAACCAATGCTAAGACTGATGTTAAAGAGTGTACTGCCTATGTTTTGTTCTAGGAGTTTTACGGTTTTAGGTCTTACATTTAAATCTTTAATTCATTTTGTGTTTATTTTATATATAGTGTGAAAAAGTAGTCCAGTTTGATTCTTTTGCATGTAGCCGTCCAATTTTCCCAAGACCATTTACTGAAGAGACTGTCTTTTCCCCTTTGTATATTCTTGCCCCCCTTTTGTAGATTAATTGCCCATATAAGTTTGAGTTTATTTCTGGGGCCTCTTTTCTGTTCCATTGATCTGTGTGTCTCTATGTGTCTGTTTTTGTGCCAGTACCACACTGTTTTGATTACTCTAGCTTTGTAGTGTAGTTTGAAATCAGTGACCGTGATACCTCTAGCTTTGTTCTTCCTTTTCAAGGCTGTTTTGGCTATTGGGGGTCTTTTGTGTTTCCATAAAAATTTTAGAATTATTACTTCTAGTTTTGTGAAAAATCCCATTGCTGTTTTGGTAGGGACTGCATGGACTCTGTAGATTCCCTTGGGTAGCAAGTTCATTTTAAAATATTAATTCTTCCAATCCATGAGCACTGTATATCTTTTCATTTGTTTGTATCATCTTTAATTTCTTTCATCAGTGTCTTTCTGAGTTTAGTTCTTTTAACTCCTTAGTTTGATTTATTCCTATGTATTTCATTCTATTTGATGCAGTTGGGATTATTATCTTAATTTCTCTTTTTGATAGTTGTTGGTGTAGAGAAATGCAACAGATTTCTGTATATTAATTTTGATTCCTGCAATTTTACCAAATTTATTGATGTGTTCAAATAATCTTTTGGTGGCATCTTTTGGATTTTCTATATATAATATCATGTCATATGTAAACAGTGACAGCTGTACTTCTTTCTTTCCAGTTGGCATTCCTTTTTAAAATTTATTTTTGTTATCTGATTGCTGTGGCTATCACTCCTAATACTATGCCGAATTAAAGTGGTCAGAATAGACAACCTTGTTTTATTCCTGATCTTAAAGGAAATGCTTTTAGCTTTTCACCACTAAATATGATGATGGCTGTGGGTTTGTCACAAATGACCTTTCTTATGTTGAGGTATGTTTCCTCTAAACCCACTTTGTTGAGAGTTTTTATCATAAATGGTTGTTGAATTTTGTCAAAAGCTTTTTCTGCATCTGTTGAGATGATCATATGTTTTTTTATTCTTTAGTTTGTTAATGTGCTCTATCATATTGATTTTGTAGATATTGAACCATCCTTGCATCCCTGGGATAAATCCTACTTGATCTTGTTGTATGATTCTTTTAATGTATAGTTGAATTTGGTTTGCTAATATTTTCTTGAGGATTTTTGCATTTATATTCATCCATGAAATTGGCCTGTAATTTTTTTTGTGGTGTCTTTTTCTGGTTTCACTATCAGGGTGATGCTAGCTTCATAGAATTAGTTTGGAAATATTCCACTTCAATTTTGCAGAATATATTGAGAAGAATAGGCATTAAGTCCTCATTAACTGTTTGGTATAATTCATCTTTGAAGTCATCTGGTCCTGGACTTTGTTGGGAGTTTTAAAATTACTGATTCTGTTTCATTACTGGTAATGGGTTTGTTCATATTTTTATTTCCTCCTGATTTAGTCTTGGGAGACTGTACGTTTTTAGGAATTTATCCTTTTCTTCTAGGTTGTCCATTTTATTAGAATATATTTGTTCCTGGTGATCTCTTATGAGCCTTTGAGTTTCTGTGGTGTTAGTTATAACTTCTCCTTTTTCATTTCTAATCTTATTTATTTAGGTACTTGTTTCTTTTTGAGTCTGGCTAAAGGCTTTTCAATTTTGTTTATCTTTTCGAATAATCAGCTGTTAGTCATTGATATTTTCAGTCTTTATTTCATTTATTTCTGCCCTGATTTTTATTATTTCTTTCTTACTACTAATTCTGGGTTTTATTTATTCTGCTTTATCTAGTTCCATTAGGTGTCATGTTTGGTTGTTTATTTGAGTTTTTTCTTGTTTCCTGAGTTAGGGTTATATTGTTATAAACTTCTCTCTTAGGACTGCTTTTGCTACATCTCTTAGATTTTGGATCACTTGTTTTCATTTTCATTTGTCTCCAGGTAATTTTTGATTCCCTCTATGATTTGGTAGTTCAGTAGCATATTGTTTATTGTCCACATGTTTGTGCTTTTTGCAGTTTTTTTCTTATATTTGATTTCTAGTCTCATAGTATTGTGGTAAGAAAAGATGCTTGATATGATTTCAATCTTCTTAAATTTACTGAGACTAGTTTTGTAGCCTAACGTGTGATACATCCTGAAGAGTGTTCCATGTGCAATTAAAAACATGTGTATTCTGCCGCTTTTGGATGTAATGTCCTATATATAACTATTAAGTTAATATGATCTAGTATGTTGTTTAAGGCCAGTGTTTGCTTATTGATTTTCTGTCTGAATGATTGTCCATTGATGTAAGTGGGGTATTAAACTCCCCTACTGTTATTGTGTTAGTGTTAATTTCTCCCTTTGCTTCTTAATATTTGCTTTATGTATTTAGGTGCTCCTATGTTGAATGAATATACAGTAAGCCCCCTACATATGAACGGGTTCCATTCTGAGAGCATGTTCATAAGTCCAATTTGTTCATAAGTCCAACAAAGTTAGCCCAGGTACCCAACTAACACAATCGGCTATATAGTACTGTACTGTAATAGGTTTATAATACTTTTCACACAAATAATACATAAAAAACAAACAAACAAAAAATAAAACATTTTTAATATTACAGTACAGTACCTTGAAAAGTACAGTAGTACAGTACAACAACTGGCATACACGGGCTGGCATCGAGTGAACAGGCAAGAAGAGTTACTGACTGGAGAAGGGAGAGGAGGTGGAAGATTGTAGAGCTGCAGGATCATCAGAAATAGGGGATGGAGGGCAAGCTGCAGTTTCACTCACGCCTGACATTGATGGCATGGCACATGTTCTGGTTCCTTGCTGGATTCAATTCTATCTACCCTCTTGAAAAAAGATCTGTTGATATCAGTAGCTCTTATTTTTTTTCTCATCACAGATGACATAGTAGCACTGGGTTGCATTCTGAATAGCTGCTGCAACCTTCCTGTACCAGTCTACGATCAGATCCTGTGCCTCAGAAACTAACAGTGCCTCCTCAAATAAAGAAAATCCCCTTGCCATTTCCTGTATTGTGAATCTCTTCAGTTCTTCAGTTACTTCTTCCTCTTGTCACTCCACTCTCTCAATTATTTTCACTTTTGTTTCCATTATTATCTCTTGGTGCTTCTTAGCAGTACCAGCTGTATCACTGCTGCTTTTACTCTTGCTTCTGGACATTCTGGGCTTGAAATAAAGATACTGTACTACTGTGCTCTATTCAGAACTGTGCAGTAAAGTACATGAAAGCACAACCACTTGTAGAGGATGCATGCATATGACAATGTACACCAAATGCATGAAATAACTTACATGTTTGGACATGAACGCATATTCACATCTTGGAAAGTTTGCAACTTGAAGGTTCACATGTAGGGGACTTGCTGTACAATTACAATTGTTATATCTTCTTGTTGGATCAGTCCCTTTATTGCTATGTAATGTCCTTTGTTTCTTGTTACAGTCTTTATTTTAAAGTCTGTTTTGTCTGATATAAGCATTTCTCTTCCAGCTTTCTTTTCATTTCCTTTGCATGGAATACCTTTTCCCACCCCCTTACTTTCAGTCTGTGTGTCTCTTTAGATCCAAAGTAAATCTCTTGTAGGCAGCATTTATATGGGTCACGTTTCAGTATCCATTTAGCCACTCTATATCTTTTGATGGAAGCATTTAGTACATTTACATTTATAGGAATTATTGATAGATAGGTACTTATTGCCATTTTCTTAATTGTTATTGTAGTTCTTTTTTTTTTGTTCCTTCTTCCTTCTCTTCCATTGGAATTTGATGACTATCTTCAGCATTGTGTTGGATTTCTATCTCTTTTTTATGTGTTTATCTATTGTAGATTTTTTGTTTGTAGTTACCATGAGGTTTCTATATAGTAACCTATTTATAGTAAGGTTATATATAGTAAATGCACATACATGTGATTATTTTAAGTTGATGATCTCTTAAGTTCAAATGCATTCTAACAACCCTGCATTTTTAGTCCCCTGTTTAATGTTTTTGACATCATATTTTTACATCTTTTTGTTTTATTTATCCCTTAACTTCTTATTGCGGATCTAGGTGATTTTACTACTCTTGTCTTTTAACCTTCCTACTAGCTTTGTAAGTGGTTGATATACAACCTTTAGTGTATATTTGCCTTTACTAATGAGATGTTTCCTTTAATAATTTTCATATTTCTAGTTGTGATCTTTTTTTCCACTTAGAGAAGTCCGTTTAACATTTATTTTAAAGCCAGTTTAGTGATGTTGAACTCTTTTAGCTTTTGCTTGTCTGTAAAATTCTCTCTGCTTCAAATCTGAATGATAGGTTTACTGGATAGAGTATTTTTTGTTGCAGGTTTTATACTTTAATGACTTGAAAAATATCTTGCCACTCCTTCTGGCCTGCAAAGTTTTTGCTGAAAAGTCACCTGACCATCTTATGGGCGTTCCCTTGGATGTAATTACTTGATTTTCCCTTGCTGCTTTTAAGATTTTCTCTTTATCATTTATTTTTGCCATTTTAATTACAGTGTGTCTTGGTGTGGACTTTTTTGCTTTATATTGTTTGGGACTCTCTGCACTTCCTAGACTTGGAAGTCTGTTTCCTTTCTCAGTGTAGACAAGTTTTCAACTATTATATCTTCAAATATGTTCTCCTTCCTCTTTCTTTCTCTTCTCCTTGTGACACCCATATAATGCAAGTGTTAGTATGCTTGATACTGTTCCAGAAGTCTCTTGAACAGTCCTCATTTTTAAAATCCTTTTTCTTTTTTCTATTCAGCTTCAATGATTTTCATTACTCTGTTTCAGTTTGCTCACCTGTCTATATCATCTAATCTACTGTTGCTTCCCTCTAGAGTATCTTTTATTTCAGTTATTGTATTATTCATCTCTGTTTCATTCTCTTTATATTTTCTAACTCATTATTAAACTTCTCAGTGTGTTCATCCATTTTTCTCCCAAGTTCGTTGAACATCTATATGATCTTTACCTTGAACTCTTTATTAGGTAGGTTGCTTATCTCCCCTTTTCTTAGTTCTTCTTTGGGGGTTTTATCTTGTTTCTTCATTTGGAACTTATTCCTTTTTCACCTCTTTTTGCCTAATTGAGTTTATTTGTATGAGGTAGGCTGATTACATTTACAGATGTTGGAGAAGTGGCCTTTTGTAGATGTCCTATGGGACTCAGGAACATGCTCCCCTCTGGTCATCAGAGTTATATGATCTAGGGTTGCCCCTTTGTGGGCTACATGGGCCCGCCCTTTGTGGCAGGAGCTGACTACTGTGGGCATACTGGTAGGTGTAGCTGGACCCTGTCCCAGTTGGTTGCCAGGCGTTGCTTCCTGCAGAGGCTGCTGGCCTGCTGGTAGGTGGGGTCAGATATTGGCATAGCTGGCGGTGTGGCCTGGGGAGTCCTCAGGCTGGTGCCAGCCCACTGGTCAGCAGGGCTCAGTCCTGGGGTGCCTGGATAGGGGCCTTGTGAGGCCTGGGGCTGGTGCCATCCTGCCAGTGGGCAAGGTCAGGTCCTAGGGTAGTTGTCTATGGGTGTTGGAGGTTCCAGGTTTAGTGCTAGTCCACTGGTGGGCTGGGCCATGTCCTTATGCTGCTGGATGAGGGGACCAGGGCAGCTTAGCCAACTGGCAGTGGTGCTGGGTCCTGGGATGGCTTATTCGGGGACCTGAAGGAGCCTGGGACTGGTGCTGGCTGCCAGTCTGCCTGGCTGGGTCCCCACATGTCTGGCTGCTTGGCCTGGAGATTTCTGGGACTGGTGCTTACTGGATTGAAGGTGGTAAGCACCCAGTGCTCGTAGACTAAAAGAAGGGCTCAGAAATGGTGCTTACCACCACCAGTGTTCTCGTGGCAGAATAAGTTCCCCCAAATGACTGCTGCAGTGTCTATATCCCTCTCGTCTCTCTAGACATTCTCCATGATCAGAAAGTGGGTCTGAACCAGCCTCCTTTGAAAATGGTATCTTTGTTTCCTACAGCCCTCTGGCTCTCCTGTACATAAGCCCTTCTGGCCTTCAAAGCCAAATGTTCTGGGGGTGTCACCTCCTGGTGCAGGACCTCCAGGCTATGGAGACACATGTGGAGCTTGGGCCCCTGGTTTTGGGGAAGAAACTCTGCAATTGTGATTATCCTGCCATTTGAAGGTCATCTACCTGGGAGTGTGAGTCTTGACTATACCAAGTCTTAGCCCCTTCTGTCCATTTGTTGTGGTTCCTTCTTTATATCTATGGTTGTGGAAAATCTTTTCTTCTAGTCTTCAGGTTGTTCTCATTGATAGTAACTCTGTAAATTGTTACAATTTTGTGTGCCATGGGAGGAGGTGAGCTCAGGGTTTTCCTACTCTGTCATCTTGGCCACTCCCCCATGTATACTATCTTAATTGTGGTAATGGTTTCATGAGTGTATGTATATATGTTCTGTGCCAGTCTCTGCCTTGGGATGGTAACGTTATGGGCTAGAAATGCTTGGGGGCACTCAGTTGGGCCCTGGTGAGCTTCTTACACATATTTCCCCTTTCAAAATCAGTGGTAGGACTGGACGACCCTTGGAATTGTTGTTATGATTGCAAAATGCCTTTCATTAATACTCATTAGGACACTTTGAAGAAAAAAAGAGTCTATTACTTATAGGCCATGGAGTGTACAAGGCATTCCTGGGGACACACACAGAGAGTGTTGCTGGGGGAGCGGGGGGAGAGTGAGACCAAGCATGGGATGGGCCTGTAGTTCTAATTTCACTGGAGTCAATTGTGGGCTTCTAGGGTTTCTCCGGCTCACTGTTTACTGGAGAATTTAAAACATAAGAGCTGGAATTTAAATCATGTAAAGAGAAAAAAAGAAAGACTACATAACACAAGTGGCCCAAACGACCAGTTATCTAAATCAATCAGGATCTCAAAACCAAAGGAGCTCATGGTGGGAAGTGTGGCTCGTGGGCATCCTGGTTCTTTCATCTAGTTGTATGGCTGGCAGTTTGTTTGTTCAAGACAGCCTTTGCTGAAGTAGGTGCCTCGGGAATCACAGCTTAAATCAAGCACTTGCGTTACCAGAAAAAAAGAAAAAAAGCCAATTGTAAAGGCTTTTGTACTACAGTATGTTAAAAATGATCAAATAGTACAGTTTTAATGTGTAGTTTATTGTCAATTATACCTTTTATAGACCTGTTACAAATGACGAAGTGAAAAAGCACCTATAAAATTAGAGGGATGAAACTACCTGAAAAGACCATGACTTTTCACATGCAAATATCCAAATTAGAAGTTGTTGTAATTTTTTTTTTACTTTATTTTATTTATTTATTTTTGGCTGCATTGCGTCTTCGTTGCTGCATGTGGGCTTTCTCTAGTTGAGGTGAGCAGGGGCTAGCTACTCTTCGTTGCATTGTGCAGGCTTCTCATTGCAGTGGCTTCTCTTTGTTTCGGAGCATGGGCTCTAGGCATGCAGACTTCGGTAGTTGTGGTGCATGGCCTTAGTTGCTCCTCGCCATGTGGAATCTTCTTGGACCAGGGGTCTAACCCTTGTCCCCTGCATTGGTAGGCGGATTCTTAACCACTGCACCACCAGGGAAGTCCCAGAAGTTGTTGCATTCTTAATTCCTAAAATGAGCTTAGGCTCAATGTGTGTGTATGTATGCGTGTATATGCACGCATACATGCTTATTTTAGTTTTACCATAAAACTGGATTTTCTGACTCTCTGAATGGTATCGTTTAATTAAAAAATTAATATAATCAAATCTATCAAAGTGTTTTTATGGTTAACATTTTTTATATCTAGTTTTAGAAATTTTTGTTTACTTCAAGGTAACAGGAATGTTTCCCTATATTTTTATCTAAAATATACCTTTCACATTTAAATTTGCAGTCCTTTTAGAGTTGATATTTGTATTTCAGGGGAGGTAGGGATTTAAGTTCATACTTTTGTATGTGAATTATCTTTTGAATCAGCATCGCTTATTGTAAAGATTAGTTTTCCCTAATGGAGTGTAGCAATTATTACGTCAGGTGATTGAATGTGTGTGATCTGATTCTGGCCTTTCTGTCTTTTTTCATTGGTGAATTTGTCAATTCTTGTGTTAATATTATATTGCTTTATTTATATAGCATTAATAATTACTCTTGATATCTTTTATGCTAGCCCTCCAGTTTTATCCTTTGGATTTTAATTGCACTGCATTACATATATAAATATATATTAATACATATATAGATTAATTGGGGATGAATTGGCAGCTGTATTATACTGAATTTTTACTTTTTCCCATGAATATGATTCTTTGAGTCTTACTTTTCTCTCTGAATTTCTACTCCAGTACAATTGAATTACTTATCTCTTGCTACATTAGCAGCCTAACATTAAACAATTGAAAGTCAAATAATTGGAATTCATTGTAATTTTGCATAATGTTATAAAGATACCTTCGAAGGATATTTTAAATAGAAGAAGTTGTACATCAAACAATATTAAGGTGAAAAATTCATAAAGGTTATTTTTTGGTTCAGAATGTAACTTTTCAGAAATAAAATAGTTTACTAAAACATGTCTCTTTATGTTTTGATGTTTTAATGATGAGGAAGGCAGGAGAATAATAATTATGACGTTTACATGTTCTCATGGAAATATGAAGGCTTAAAATACCTTCTATGAAATGTGAATTCAACAACTTTTATAAAAATACATAAAAGCAAACTATTACCATACAAACTAAGTGATACTGCACTTGTTAGAAATAAGTAGCCTTGGTTTAGGAAAGTCAGAATTGGGATAAATGATCTTTTATAGTTAGGTCACCTATTTATATATAATTTAATGACTTTCTAGTGATATGTTTCCAGGTGAAATGTTGTTGACTGTGAATGACATGCGTAGATCAGGCATAAGGAACATAAGAAAACAAAGAAACCAGGGTCAAAGCATCCCTATCACAATAGTTTTTACCAGTAAAGAATACTTTTCCAAAGAAATAATAAAAAAATATTTTTATCATACAAAATGAGTTTGTCGAAAATATTTATTGAAACTTCTGTTTCCTAGGATGTGGCCTCAGTGATTGTGGTCTGCCAAAAAGAATGGGTGTAAAAATTAAAAACGTAAATTTCAAACTGCTAAAAGCAGTACTTTGTTCAAAGTAACTGTTCTGTTAGCTTTAGAGTTTATTTTGAAAATATGGTAAAAGGAATATCATTTACTAATGATATTAGTCATTAGTTAATCATTAAGTAATGTATTAATCCTTAATATATAATGAATTTTTGAATCTAAATGAATAAATAATTTAGAAAACTGGGCAAGAATCGTTAATGGTAACTGACTAAGGAATACAAAGGGTAGTGACATATTCATCAACAAATACAAGGACAACAAAAATTCAAACTTGATACTACCTGAAGAAATAGATTTAAACAGGGTAATATTATTTCCGCTTAGCTTTAGTATATGTTGTGAGGTTGTTTGTTTTTACGATAATGTAATGTATTGAGAGTGTGAATAAAATAGCATTCTTATGTACTCGTAGTGGACATAAAATTTTGTCTTACAAACCTTCAAAATGTCCATAGCCAGCAATTCCTTACAAAACATTTGTCTAAAAGGAAGAATTAGAGACAGATGTACAGATGTTTACACAAGAATAATATTTTACAGCTTTGTTTATGAAGAAAAGAATAGACACTAAAATGCAATAGTGGAGGATCAATTAAGTAAATTATAGCATATCTACCTAATAAAATACATACAATGTAGCTATTTAAATGATGTAGATTTATTATGAATTTAGGTTAATGTTCCTATGATATTTTAAATAAAAATGACTATGTATGTATTTGTGTGTAGACACAAACATATATGCAAAAATATGTAAATACACACAAACCTATATATGTGCTTCATTACACACACACACACACAAACACACACACACACGAGTCTTTCTGGGAATTTCTTTCTGATTATTGCCTAAAGATCAATTTCTGGAGGTGTAATTTTTGCATCATATCATTGGTAAGTTTTAAAAGATATTGGTGTTTATTGCAAAATTACCCTTCAGAAGATTGTATCATTTGATATATCGACTTATAGACATAATTTTAAAAAATACTAAAATATTGACCCTGGTGGTCATCTCTGAATGGATTACAGGTAACTTCAGTTTTCTTTTTTTATTCTTTCTGCACTGTAAATCTATTTTGCCAAGGGCTTCGGAGGCAGAGGGGTTCCTTTGGTTCGGGAGCCTTAGGCAGACTGGGTGTAGACAGATTATGCCCCATGTGTGGACTCTGGGGAGGTAAAAATTTTTAGGGTAAAAATATATCCTATAAATAATCTCAAAGTGCTAATAGCATGGAGAAAAATTGGAGAAGAACTTGGAAGTTTACAAATGAAGATAAATAGTAACCAAAATAGAGGGAGAGAGCACATAAAATCATCTTTTACTTTCATGACCAGAACTTGTTTGATTTTCTTGATGTAAGGAAACACAGACAAGACAAAATTCTGATTTAAATTCTGCATGTCCAGCTTGCACTGGGCAAGATACATGTGAGGTCCACAGGGAAACCCAGGGTGTCCAGAGAATCAGAGCCCAGGGGGAATGAATAAGGAATCGGGCAGATGGATAAACATTCATGGTTGAATTTCCCTCTGCTTGAATAACCTTGCCAAGGTCAGAAAAAAAGCTGAGGTCTCTGAGAAGCAGCAGCTGTACTTTGTGCACTCAGATTTCAACAGCTAAATCAAAGAAAGAGGCTAGGACTAGTAATAAAACATGGGTATTTGATTATTGTCGTCTAAGGAGGAAGCATGCATATTAGAAAACTGTGGGACAAAGAGAAAATCTGGCTACAAGTGTGAGTCTTTCTATCTTAAAATCCCTATGATCTCGGACAAACTCAACATCTCCAAAACTCAGTGTCTTAATTTCTTCCCAGGTGACTTATGAGAGCAAGGCATGAATTAATTGATGGAAAGCATTTCTGAAGAATATAAAATACTGTACAGTCCTTGGAGGCATTTTAACATAGGGGTATTAGGCTTGGCTCTAGCGAGACAATGACAGGTGGAGTTCAAAGCTCAGCTTTGTCACGAGCCATGTGACCATTTGTCTTCTCCTCTGTTGATTTTGGTTAACTTTAAAATGGGTGTGTTAGTGGTGCTGATCATTTCAGGTTATTACGGTGATTCAGTGAAACAGCACAGGTGAAGCATTCATTTCAGTGCCTAGTACATAGCAAGCACTCAAAAAATGCTGCCTCCTGTTATAAAAATGTGAAACTCTTCTTCGTTGGTCATTGGCATATTCAGAAGGCCCAGTAATTATAATACTATAGTGATCAGAAATTTTAAAAAACACCCTAGTCATTCAGTAAATTTATTTCCAGGAAATGCCCCTTTTTACCTGATTGATTTTATTCTGGTATAATTCATCACAGTAAAATAAAAGAACCATGGTTTCTTAATTATGTACATAAATATTCCAGAAAAATAAAAATGAAAGTCCCTTTTCGGTTAATATTACACTCTCAGTACTGTGTTACCATCATATATTAGCTGTGGAGAAGTGTTAATATTACACTCTCAGTACTGTGTTGTTACCATCATATATTAGCTGTGGAGAAGTGTCAAAGAAAGGAAAAGTGCAGTTTTATTGGCATCTGTTGATCAACTCCTCCTAACAACAGCTCAAAGGAGGTTTAAGGCAGTTTCTCCTTTCAAATTAACTAGAACGCTCCCATAAATCCTTGCTCCCCTAACAAATATGTGATGATCAGGGAGCCCACGTTCCTGAGTCGGATTGCCTGGGTGTGAATCGTGGCTCAGCCAGTTACCAACTGTGTGACTTTGGGTAAGTTGTTAAACTTTTCTAGGGTTCAGTTTCCCACTCTTAGAACCACTGAGTAAGAGAATGGATGTAACATTATCTAGTATGGTGGCTGCCATATTTTAAAATCCCTGTATGGCAAGAAGTAAAAACTGTTAGTCATTTTTAGTTATCATTATAAATACTCCATTAGGGTCTACAAAATTGACCACTTGGAAAGGTATTAGTTGGCCCACCAGGAACTCAGCTATTAAAAATTCATTCTTGCTCCAATCACCGTGTGAAATCTTTGGTAACTAAGAAAAGTTGTGATGATTCTAAAGGGATTTGACACTCGATTCTTACCGTGAGAATTTATTATCTATTTAGACAATAGTCAGTTTTGAGGTCCTCAGCATTGCCTTGAAAAAATTCTGTCAGTGAAAAACATTGTAATGTATGTTTACACTCAAGATTTTTCTTTCACATTATCAATAGTATGTACAAAGAAAAAATTTAATGCCTAAAAAGTGAAAACTAGCATATGAAACCAGGCTGTCAATGATTGCCCTCTTCCTTACTCTTAGATTTCTTTTTTCCTAGACCTGAAAAATAAAAAATATAATTATTTTATTACTGTATTAATGTACAGTCTCCACACCAAAACAATAGGAATTAGTCTCTTCCTAGAACCCCGGAAACCACGGACATATGGAACAATAGAGTGGACCCTTGGGATCCACAAGAAAAGTATCCCAAGAACTTCTGGAATCCAATATTTCCAGACAGAACTATAGCATGACCGTTTCCCTATAAAATATAGCAGAAAATAATTGTCCATATATGACCTTTGAGGGCTCATCATTATTATTACTTATAATGTTATATTACACATAACATGTATAGAACACTGACAACACACCATGCACCATTTCAAGCCTTTTAAAATTCTCACAACAACCCCATGAAGTAAGTGATATTGTTGTTGTTCTTACTTTGAAGTTGAGAAAACTGAAGTATAGAGGGGTTGAGTGATTGGCTCTAGGTGGTTACTTAGTGCTGGTGGTGAGATGTTCGCCCAGGCAGCTGGGTTCCAGAGTGCATGTGGGTGCTTGCTAGGCTCTTCTCCCTCTGATATAAACACTGTGAAAGTCCCTCAGAAAACTCGTGTAATAGATGAGCTTTCCATGCCTGTTGATAAGCAGAGTCTTGTATAAAGCTTTTTTGTATTACAGATACTTTGCTGTCAGCCACTCACTAAAGGAGTGCTTCTCCCACAGGAATCTAATTGATGCCTCAGCAAAGTTGCATGTTACTATAGGTCAATGAACCATCAGGCTCTTGTGAAATACTCAAATTTAGGAGGATTATTTTTGTGATTTTCAAGAGTCTTCCATGTAAAAAATGATGAATTTACAGCTAGTTAGAATTGCTCTGCTTTGGTGAATAGCTATGTTTTAGCTATTTAACTGACCTGTTTTATTTTTTTAATCTTGAAAATGTCAAACAAGGAAATATATCACCATTTTGTAGGGTTTTTTTTCTCTTTTTTGATGAACTGTAGATGAAAATAATTGTATGCCCTCCTTTTTTTCCCCCCTAATCATACTTATGGAATATGACAAACCTCAAGAACTCTGTGGACAGAATGGAGCCACTGGGTGAATGGGTGACACTTTTGGTGAGGACAGAAAACCACATTGCTATTTCTCTTTATTTTTTTCTCTCAGATCCCTTGACACCTAAAGGGTGGAGCTTGAGTGGTTTTTCTCTTTGGAATGTGCTGTCCACTATTATACCTTGATCAGGGTGGGGATGGGGCTCATGGGAAAAGAAGGTGAATTACCGGCTACTTCGGGCTTCCTCTTGTGGCCATCAGAAAAGAAGGACGAGCATGGAGGATTGAAGGTAACCATAAACTCCACCCTCAGACAGCAGAGAAGGGGAGTGTATTGGCATTTAAGGCAAAACTCTTTCCAGGAATAAGTAGGTTGAGGCCAGAATCTTCTCTATTGTATCATTTTACTAGCCTTAATTTAATATAATTTGATAAATATTTATTGAGCTCTCACTGGCTATTTGTTAATGCAATGAAAAAGCAGTATTTTCTTGACGGTGGGAGGACTTTGCCTTAAATTGGGGTAGATATTTAGAATTTTTTATTCCCAGCAAAAGACCACAATGTAAATTCACCTATCGTGAAAAACCTTTGTGGAAAAATATTATTCAAGCTCTCAGAATTTTCAGGTCTTTTCTTTCCTCTGAATTGCAACTGTCCTCTTATTTTCTCCTCTTTATAAAAGTTCATATCCTGATATTTTCTGCTTTTTACCTTCTTTCCCAAAGTTTAGAATAATGTGATAAAGTTAAAAATGTGTGTTATTCACTATAATTGCTCTTTGTTTAAAAGATATATTTTTGAATGTGCTTGGAATGGGGAATAAGAGTGAAAAGTCATGCTCAAGAGAGAAAATGCACTGTACGATAATCCTAGAGAGACCAGGAATGGAATTTGTTCTGAAGAAGATGAGCTGGGGGGAGGAAAGAGGGGAGGGAGAGGAGAAAGCCAGTCACAGAGCGGGTGTGTCTTCAATCTTGTATTTGTGTGTGTGTGTTTATTTATGTGTGGGTGTATAAAACAGTGAAGCGGCTGAATTTTTATTAGAGTAGACAGAGGGTAAATCAAAGAAAGCATTTTTGGATACAAAACCTCAGACATGATTATGGCCTTAATAGGATATGGAATAGAAGACGGAAAAGGAAATCAAATCATATTTCCCCTCATTTCCAAGGTCCTGCCTATTTGTGAACATCTATCTTGTTTCAAATTTATATGTGGTAGCCAATAGGACTTTTCGATATTACTGTTGTTCTTTCAACACCAACATCATTAAAGGATTTCAAGAAGGGGAGTGAACGGGGCAGATGTGTGGTTTTGAGAGATTGCACTGGCGGTGACCTAGTGTGGGAACTGGACACGGGGGTGCTGTATCAGTAAGCAGACAAGTGCAGGAGAGTGGGGGGCGCTGCAGGAGCTGATTATAGGGTCATCAATGTACAGCTGGTGGTGGAAATCTATGACATGGATGAGCATGTGCACATAGTAAGTGTGTATATGCAAAGTGTGTGTGTTACATAGGACCTGTGAAGAGGCAAGGCAAAAGGGGAATAAGAGCTCTGGGTAACAGGAGAAAAGTCACTGACATTTTTTATATGTAAGAGATTATTTGATTAAAAAATAAAATTGCTACCTTCTGAAGAAAGCTATGGTTTTTTCTTAGTGATCTAATTCGCTAGTTTCTCCCAGAGAACTGGAAGACCAGGTTCCTCGAAAGTGCCAAGTAGCATCTTTTTATAAACAGGCACACAGTTGCTGAAGTTAACAGTGAATCATTTCCAGTTAGATTTGCTTTGAAAAAGATTTGTAGTTCTCAGTAAAAGAGTTGGAAAAAAAGTCCTTTCTTTACCATGTTGGAGGTAAAGGTCTTTAGTAATAATTTAAAAATATTCTTATCAACAAAAAGTGTATCCATCCTCATTCATATTTCTGGAAAATTAAATAATTTTCACAAAACCCTATAAAGTAATAATATGTTACAATACAAATTATTTGAATTTTTTTTCCTTTAAGGTTTACGTTTAACAGAGTTTTAATTGCAAGAAATTACCTTTGGAATTTGAACAGAGTCGGCAAAGACGTGAGAGAAGATAAACTTTGCCTGGTTTTGGCCAAGTTCCTTAGCTGTTTTCGTAATTGAACATTAGGTACCATGTACAAATAATGTCATAAGAAGTTTTAATATATATTAAAATACAGTGCAGTACATTATACAATGTGGTGTGGCCTTTTCTGCTTCTGAAATTTTTTGTATAAACTTTTAATTATTATTCTAGTAGGAAGGCATGAAGAACAAGCAAATGAGTAGATCAAATACATGCAAATTACATTAACATTTATCAGAAGAGAGTGACTATTTTAACAGTTGGGGAGTGTTAGTGGTAATTATTCTATTTTATATCCACTCCAGCCCGTGTTTTCAAACACCCTTTCTTTCCCTCCCCTCTGTCCCCAGGAGCATAATGTGACTAGAAATCATTTGTAGTGACTTCTAAGCCCTCTTTACCAAAGGATGCTGGTGGTCCTAAGGACTAATCTTATGCATAACTGAGATGGTGTTCTGATCATTGGGCTGCACAAATTATTCCCAATTGCAATGGTCAGAAAAGGGAAAGTTCCGGCCGGGGTGATTACTGAAGAGTTACAGCATAGAAAAAATATAAACAGAGTTCTAGCTTATTATAACATTTACTTTCAGACGTAAGCCATACCGAATATGGTTCCTGGCAGGATTCAGAATGGAACACATTTTGAAAACACCTACTTGGCAGGTCTCAACAAAATATGTGCCAAAAGCCTAACCTTGTAAACAGGTAGGCTCTGAAACAGGTTTCAGAGACATTTTGTACTTTCATGCAGTATAATCACTCAAAAATCACTAAATAGAAGCTTTCGTTTTTGGATAGAGCTTCCCTTTTTTGAAAGTAAAGAATATTGTGCCAATTTTTACTTGACAGTATAATTTTTTGAAATCACTATTAAAGCAGTTAAACATGAACATTTTAGTTTCTACATTTTCCTTTCTTTCAGAGACATTATTGTTTGTCTCGAGAACTCTTCTTGAAAAGCTTATGATGAACACTATTTCAAGAGTTATCAGTTGTTCTACACTGAATTGTAATTGCTTATAGATTCCTTTTCATGCTTTTTGACTATTTTGCTTTAAAAATGTTTATTCATTGACAGATAACGCATGAAAGAAATAGTAAGGCACATGCTGGAATAATATTATTTTCTAATTGGTCTTCATATGGCTTACATGATTTGATGAACTCAGATAATAAACATTAGAAGACAATACTGATGTCTGTAAGACCATACTTTCAGTGAGGTATGGATTCACGTACCTACTGTTTTATGAGCATAATTCAAGTATTTTTTTTCTAGAGAGGTGGTAAGGGACTATTAAGAATAAAATGTCTTCATTGCATGCCTAAGGATGTGATGAGGACTTCACTGGCATCTTGGTATCCCTAGAGGCTTTTGAGCAATTGACACATTGTAATTACCGATTCATGTTGATCCAATAGGCAAATGAATTGTTGAACCACCTGAGAGTAAGGAAGCCAAGAGTTTGGATGTTCTTGCCTCACGTGGGCCTAGATGGGAATACCTAAAGGAATTGAAAGACAGTTTTCTACTATTACTGCAGCATTCACAGTAGTAATGTAGCCAAGGAAGTTTTAAAAAGGTATCAAAATTATGTCCCCTGAGTAATGTGCCATTATGCTTATAATCAAGAATAATAATGTAATAACTGTTATTTAATGAGCACATATTACATGTTAGGCCATGGACTTAAAATCTCAGAAAGCTTAAATATCTTATCTAAGGGTTAAAACTAGCCAAGATCTGAATTAGGCATCTGAATCAAGTTTTGTTTGATTTCAGAGCCTCTAGCATTTCTATCAATGCAGCTACTTCTCCTAGGAAGTCATGTAGAATATTATGTGTCATTTTAGGTGCCACATAAAATGCCAAAGACTAACTTAACAAGGCCAGGCCATGTACCAATGCACAGTAAGGAAGCACTATATAGGATTAATCAATTACATCTCCATATACATCCGAAACTGCCCTCAGACTCATATACCTGGATAATGTATTGTTCCCAAATCAGAAGAATCAGAATAGTAATTACAAAAGGATATGTGTCTTTGAGAAGACAGTGGGACCTTTGGCACCAATGTGACATCAATACCCAAAGGAGTGAAAACAACGACATTTAGAATGCTGACACTCCTCTAACTACGTCAATTCTTGTGAGTACAGGGCCCACCGAGGGCTATGCTACTTCTGGGGACTTCGTGTACGAGGCCAGCACACCAAGGCCACAGGCCGCCGTGGCTGCACTGTGGGTGTGTCCAAGAAGAAATAAATTTGTGGGCGTTGTCTGTTAATAAATAGTCTATACAGTTAAAATAAATAAATAAATGAATTAATTAAAGCAGTTGTAGCAGGAATAACTAGGAGTTATCCCATGCTTTTGGCACCATTAACCCTCTCTCATAACCTGCTGAAAATTCAGAAGGATTGATATTGGGTAATTTAAATAGATAGCAGACCAAATAGGAGAGCATTTCCTGTCACAAGGAACCAAGGCTATTTTCGAATTTTAAAATATTGTATGATTGATTAATTTATTATAGACAAATTATTTGAAAATGCACCAGAAGTAAATATCACATATTCTTATCACCCATTCATACTAATTTTAAAAAATATAATTTGTTTTTATAAAAATTTGTCATTCAACTTCATTCTTTAAAAAAAATTGATGAATGGTGATCCTTGAAACAAAGCTCCTTGGCCTTAAAAATTCAAAATCAAGATAACCTTCTAGTATATAAGTATATAAGATAGTTATAACAGAACCTAAACACAGACACTCAACATATATAGCTAAGGTAAGTTACTATTGATAGCATTTTATATCCTTAATTACTGAGAAAATCACGATTTTTGTTTGACTACTGGTTGACTTCATTATTATTTAAATTCAGTGTTTCAACTATATAACATTTTTATTATTTTTGCTATAAAATACTATATTAATACTTTATTATAATTTTAAATAATTATAGGCAAGCTTTGAGTATTTCACATTAAACTAAACACTTAGTAGTTATAAATTCTTCAGTACAGTAACTTTGGAATCAGTAGAAGTAAAACATTTATAATGTGATTTTATTCCAAAGCTTGTTTTCTTCTAGAAATGTAGTGCTTCCTCTGCCATCTTGATTAATATTTAAACCACTTAAAAGACTAATCTTAGGACTTAATGCACATTAAACAATATAATCTAATTTTCTGAATCAACTTAAATGCCAGAAAGTATAATCATATATGGATTAGTTTGCTTATTTTAGATCACATTGTTATCAACGTAAATGCCTCACGTACTTATAGGATCATATAAACCATGGACCTTTTTGAGTCTTTCAAAGTTGATTTAACTGATCTGGTATTACTTTTAAAGTTATTATTGAAACTACTGTCCCTATGATAAGATTTTACAGAGCTCAAGATCTGGTGCTCAGGGATGGGGAGAACTCACACATCCATGAACATTTGAGATAAAATGAATTATAAGCCCTTCCAGGGTAACATCTCATATGAGGAGAAATGTCCGTCTCTCTCTCCATTGAGCTTTCCCAGTGTTTTTATGTACGTATTACAGATAACACAAACCACTTTTTGAAAAGCTGTAACTATTGTTAAGTTTTATGCTTTCAATCACACAGTGAGAGTGAGAGGATTTATCAAATAATATTTTAAATGGCTATCTTTTACTTTAATAGATTTGATTTGAATACTAAGAAGTGAGCCTGGAGATAGTTGATAACTTTTAGATCAGCGTTTCTCACACTTTAATGGCCATCGAGCCATCTTGAGGGCCCGGTTAAAGCTTACATTGCTGGCTATCCCCCAAGACGTTCTGATTCTCTGAGACTGAGGTAAACCCCGGAATTTGTCTTCCTAGCAAGCACCCAGAGCATGGCCAGCAGACTACTTTGAGTAGCAAGTTTCGAATGATAGTTAATTTGCATTTCTTCAATGTGAAGTTAAAGATATAAGGAAATAAAATGTCCAAGATAAGTACTGACTAACAAATTTTTATAGATATCATCAAACCCATATATTCACTCTGTTTCTACCTCACACACACTTGAGAAATGTTAAAGATTTACAATAAGTTAATGAAACCCTTAACTTGTGTTTGAAACTAGGCTTATCAGTATTTTGAGTTTTCTTCCCATTAGCAACTGAGCCACATCCAGAAATACTTTTACCCTATTCTAAAACAACAACAAAATCCATTTTTATGTGGGATCCCAAACCAGTCTGGGTAAATCTTCCTTCAAACTACTAAGTAAATTCCCTTTGTATAATAACAAGTATTCCATAAAAAATGAACTTTATGTTAATCCATCCACATATTTAAACTTTTTTCCCCATAACAGCTGATACTTTGGGACACAGGTATTGAAAACTGTGCAAAATGAAGATCATATTTAGAGTAGAAAGAAGCCAAAAGAAAAAGAGAAGTATATTGTTATAATAACTGGAATTTACTTCAAAATGTTGCAGCATGAACAATGTGAACTTAAGAAAGTACATGTTAGTTCAGATTTCACTTCTAGGGGCTGTTGTATCAGCAAATCCACTTCTTACTGTCTTAGCAGTATTTCTGAATGGCTACCCTCCCGAAGTACTTAATAGAAGCACTTCAGCTCTCTGTGCCTTGGAAAATATTTGAAGCTCTTGCTAATTAGCACAGTGAGTTAACACATTGAATATACTGAGTTATTCACATGATGGCTCTCACTGGTGAAATTAAAGGCATTCAAGATATGTGGACTGCCTAAAATATAGAAATCTAGCAAGGCATTTTTAGGATGGGATCCCTTAAGGATCTTGAAACAAGAACTCGGTTTCTGGAGGGTTTCTTGCTGTCTAATTCTGGCTCAAGCGTCATAGAATCCTGTCTCAGGAAGATTGTTAGGTCTGTCTCAAGATAGTAGGATTCATGGAGTTTACAGATCAGGCTGTACAAACTGTTTAGGCGTGCTTGATAATGAATGCTCTGTAAATATGTGTTGTGAGGCTTGCTTTCATGATATCCTGGGAGCAAAACTGTAGGAGTGTATCTAACCCCACCCCCCAAAATCTATTTGGCAGCTGTTACTATGAATAGAAAGAACATAAGCGTTGTGCATGGCCAAAATAGTTCAGGACAAATTGCAATGTTCAGAGCAAGTGCTCAGTTTGCAACAGGTATAAATGTCCCCTAGTGGCTGCCTGTCTCTCTAGCTGCCTTCTTACATGTATGAGACGACTTTTCTTCCTGTTTCTCAAGAATTCAACTGAGTCGAATCAGAGCTGAACATATAAATTGAGAGTTCTTATGTCAGCATTAGATGCAATAAGCTAATTTTATAATCATCTGCAGTTTGCAATAATTTAAAATCAATGAAAGTAACAGAACTTGGCAGACTTTTCCATAAAATTGTCCCAGTGGGGTGATTGTGTAAAGATAATTTCTACCAGTCTAGCGACATGGCCTGAAGTTGTTTGCTAAAGTAAAATAAAGAAACAAAAAAAAAAAAAACAAGCACAATGCAGTGAGAATTCACCTCTCTTATTTTCAAAATTCATGCAAGTTGTGTATTTGACTTTAACTCTATATTTTTATTATATGACTTTTTAAAGTCATTTCCAGCTCAAACACATTTTCACTTTCCACAAATCTTTCAGCATAAGTGAAGTTGCAAGAATTTGTCATCAATGGCCTGTAAGGGAACAGTAGTTCTCTTATATCAGACCTGAGGGAGGGTGTGCCGAGGAGTCTTGTTCATTGGAGATTACTTTTACCTTATCTTCTTCCTTGGGAAAATTGTACATAGAGTGTAAATTCTAGGCCTGATGCCCAACTTAGCAATTTCTAAGAGAACCCCACAAAGAGAACGAGTTTTTAATCATACTCAGGAGTGTGTGATGGAGATGGACACTTAGAGTGTGGATTTGCTTACGCTCCGCTTTGGGATTTAGAGAACCTTTCTTGGAGTAGCATTTTATCAGCTTTCCATTAGGATCACAGAATTTAGAGTTTTGATGGGTATAAAGTTATGATTAAAGAGCAGTTCTTTAAATATTGCGTATTACGTGTGAGTTTTGTGAAAGAAGGAACGTTGGTTGGAGTTGAAAAATTAAAAAGCCCTCACTTACAAAGTCATTATCTATGAGGGTGGGTGAACTGGCTTCATTCGCTCAAAGAGATGTCTCCCAGATATTACTCCCTTAGGGGAAGTAGGGATACCCATCCCCAAGGTTTTTCTCCTAGTTGAAAAGAAGTTAGTTTTGCTGTCCTTACTATGAAAACCTCACTTTGGAATTCCAGTCAGCAGGGTGGTGATGGTGGTCGTTATCATCATCATCATCATCATCATCACTACTACTAAACACTAGTTTTACTTGCCACTGCCAGCTTGAGGTTGCACATTTTGTGCTTCATCTGGGTTTACCTTTACTGAAGTTATATTTTCACAATCAAAACATCATGATAGGGCTTCCCTGGTGGCGCAGTGGTTGAGAATCCGCCTGCCGATGCGGGGGACAGGGGTTCGCGCCCCGGTCCGGGAAGATCCCACATGCCGCGGAGCGGCTGGGCCCGTGAGCCATGGCCGCTGAGCCTGCGCGTCCGGAGCCTGTACTCCGCAACGGGAGAGGCCACGGCAGTGAGAGGCCCGCGTACCGCAAAAACAAACAAACAAAAAAAACAAAACAACAAACAAAAAAACCCATCATGGTAGTATTTCCTTCTTGAGAAAAGCCCAGTGGTCTCGTACTATATTCATTTTAAGAGTTTGAGGTTAGCTTTTATTCTTCTGAACTCTGTGGAATTTGTCTCCTACAAGTTGAATGTGACATTTGGATCTGACTTTCCCAGACTCCTCTTTCTTGGTTATCCTTGTGCTTCAAATATTCTCTAACTTGACAAAGATAAGGATATACAGGTTCATCAACTGTATTTAGTAGATGTCAATTAAAAAAATCAGGAATCATTCTGATACTTCAAACAAAGGGCAGTAAGTACAAGGTGTTTGTTGTAAAGATGTTGAAAGAACCAACAGGAAGATCATGTACTATCCCCAAATTAAGAAGTTGATAGCACCTTTGATCTGGACGCTACCAGCCTGTTGCCCTGAATCACTGCTACTTGAGTAGTCAGCTCCTGGAGTAAACCTGACCCCAATGCATCTCCCTTCTTCCTGTCTTTCTATTTCCAGCCGGTGTCTCCTACTGGGAGAAAGCAAGAGAAAAACAACTGGGAAAGGAGTCAGAAATGCACTTTTCAGGATTAAAAAAATTATAGAGAGTAATATAGAGGAGCAGATGTGAGGCTATGAAACATAATTCATCACTCTTGCTGATTAAAATTAGACCTGGAGTAGCATTTCCAGTCATTATCATTCTCTGCCTTCTGATACCTGTCTTCTTTATCTGAACTCATTTATGTTACTTATTGTCTATTCCATCCATAATATATTAGATTAGTGAGTACTGACATTTAGTGCCAATATATTTAAATTTATGAGGTAATTCACATGAACCTCTGCTAAAAAATATACAATATTGTGCTTAAGAAAAACAGTAGCTTTTCTTTTAGTGCTTGTCATAGTAATATTGGCAATATTATAATAGTAATACTGGCATATGCCAGAAACAGCCATAAAAGAATGTTCCTAGGGATGTCTCACCATGTTATGGACAAATGGTTAGCAACTGAAGTCTTTTTTATCAAATAAGTTACTCAGCTAGCATGATGCAATTGAGAAGATACATGATGACAGTTTGGGTAGCGCTATTTTAGAAGCTGGGTTGTTGTCAGCAGATGTACTCTAAAGTGCAGAATTTTGAAATGTGAATACCAAACTCTCAAGATCTAATTTGTTATAAAAAAAGGCTACCTGAACTTAAATATGTTAAATATTAAAAGGTTTTTAGAATGTCAAAGTAACAATGCCATCTATAGATGTTAACTAGATTTTTATTTATTTAAATTTTTGTCATTAACTGTTTCAAATAGCTCAACACCACTTTAATTACAAATTATCCCTGCCACATATACAATGACCACTATAGGGCAAGCAGCGTAGAAGGCTCTTCACATACAGTGTATTATTAAGTCAACATACATGCAGTGTATTGCAAATTGAGTGTTCTCCTGTTTTATAGATAAGTTTAAATCTGCTCACACAAGTATTGGAATAGATATTCAGAACCTAGTTCATCTAACTTCAAGTCCATTTTCTTGTCACTGTACCGTGTCAGATGAGAGGTGTCAGATGAGAGATCAGCTGCTGTTTCTTAACCATGTAATTCTCACTTATCTTGTATCCATCTTCTTCCTCATATACCATATATTAACCAGTGCTGTCTTAGGCTTCTTCATGTCTCTTCAGCACTTACTGCAGTGTCCTTTACTGCATAGTGATACATGACATGAAAGAATGAATGATTTCAGCAATTCCTCAGAGAAACAGCTTTCTAAAGTGACTCATTTGTTTATAACATTTTAGTGTTATAATTAACAAGATTTAGTATTTTGGAAGCTGAGATAAAGTTTTAGTTTCCAGTTTCAAAAGCTGAGAAAAGAATTGAATATGGCTCATTGTAAGCTATACACAGCAGGAATTGTGTTTCTTTGCTCCTCTTTTGCATTTTTTTCTTCCCCATGGTATAGGGACTCTGCTGCTAACAACGGTTGCTGGTATTGTGTGTGAATGCACTGGAGTCAAGGATACTGTTCCATCCCAACTACACAGAGCCAGACACACGTATTAATGATAACTTAGAGGCAAGCTGCTACAGCCATCATGTCTTTGTTGGGTATTTTGGGTTTCTTTGCCAGAATGTTTTTTTTTGTTGTTGTTTGTTTTTTGGCGTTACGCAGGCCTCTCACTGTTGCAGCCTCTGCCGTTGCGGAGCACAGACTCCGGACGCGCAGGCTCAGCGGCCGTGGTTCACGGGCCCGGCCGCTCCGCGGCATGTGGGATCTTCCTGGACCGGGGCACGAACCTGTGTCCCCTGCATCGGCAGGCGGGCTCTCAACCACTGCGCCACCAGGGAAGCCCTGGTGTTTTGGTTTATTTTTTTTTAATTTTTTAATCAGCTGCTTTTGGCAAATTTTCTAAATACAATTTCTTCTAAAATGTGTAAAAAGAAATCAACAGTGATTCAAAGTCACTGGACTTAGTATCTAATACCATACAATTAGTTAGTATTTTACATTCTTTCAAGACAACAGAGTGTTTAGGAAGGAGGCTTCGAGGTGCCACTATACTTAAATGAAAGGAGGACGGTGTTTTTGCAGCTGTGGACAGCTTTAGCAACTGTGTGCTCTGGAAATAAATCTTTAAGCAGTAAAGTGAAAAGGAGAGACTTCCCTTCTTTTAGCACAGCTGTATGGTCGCCATATTTGATGTTAATGTTTCCCCTTTCCCAAGTCATGAATTTCATGTGACAATTACACTTTATTCCATTCAGTCAGCAGAGAAGCGTCTTTTTTGTCTGGAAGACATTAAGTGTAAACATGCTAATACTTTGTTGTATGATTGTATGATTTTCAAGCTATCTAAATGTGGACATGTGCACGTAAATACACTCGTACACACATACATAAATAAAGGCTCTTTGCTATATTTTTTCCTTGATATTGGCTATTACAAGTGGTAAATGAGATCCTAAACAAACCATGTTGGTTCATCTGCAGATCTCTCATCGGAGCTGTTTTCTTGTCCCATTGCCTTAATTATTGATACTGTCACTGAAGCAGGAATTGCACATCTGGCAAAATGGTGAGAAAGGGAGGGAGAAACAGTTGGGGCGGAGGAGGAAGAGCAGGAGAAGTAGGAGTAGCAGAGAAATATGAGGCGAAGAAGAAAGAAAAGGGGACGGAAGGGTGGAGGAAGAAGAAGGAAGATGAGGAAGAAAAGTTGGAGGAGGAGCAAGGTAGGTATGAGCATAAGAATCACCAAAGTGGGGCTTCCCTGGTGGCGCAGTGGTTGAGAGTCCGCCTGCCGATGCAGGGGACACGGGTTCGTGCCCCGGTCCGGGAAGATCCCACATGCCGCGGAGCGGCTGGGCCCGTGAGCCATGGCCGCTGAGCCTGCGCGTCCGGAGCCTGTGCTCCGCAACGGGAGAGGCCACAACAGTGAAAGAAACACCAAAGTGTTTCTCATGTTCTTCAAAGACAGAAATGACACATTTAGAGATTTGGCTTTGTTGCTTTTGTTCAAAGAATGATTTAAACCTCACCTTTTCTTTGTGATAGGAATATTTCTAAATGTTAAAGTTATAAGCTGAAAATAAGACTAAATGGGTATGTCATAAGACTAGAGCTACATTACATCTTTCAGCACGGCCATAGTGATTTAACATATTAGCCTACAGCTAATGTAAATTCCAAGTTTGTATCACATTTTAAGGCAAGTTCACTTATCTAATACTGTTTTTTTTTTTAAAGACTTCAGGAAAAGGTTTTAACTTTATGAATATGTGATTCCTTGAATGTTCCAATTCAGCTCTTCATCTGTACTCTCTTTGTCAGCAACAACTTATAAAATTCAAAGAAAAATCTTGAGTGCTGCCTTGAAAGGAGGAAATTTGACTTCTGTTAAACCTCCTTTTAATTTTGACAACCTAATTGAACTGTATGAAAGTGAGAACAAAATGAGCAGTACTTTTGTGTGCTTTTATTAGATTGGAGCTTTTATAGATCTTGTTTCCACTTGTAAACCTTTTCGCATCTGAACATTTTTTCACCTGTAAACCTTCAAAAACCAAATTGGCCAGTGAATCCTGTTGAGATTGAGCTAATGTTCAGCCTGAATAGAATTGAGTTATTTTAATTATTTGTTCTGATACTCTTATTGATCATATACCTCGACAGTTTGCCTTTCTACTCTTTTCCTATAAGATATGTAAAACAGTGCTATATAAATTTATAGTTACATGATAGGCATATAAATTTTGATAGGTTGGATTTTAAATTCTTTTTATATGAAAATAATGATGATTTTAGGATAACGGTCTCTATTTCATCAAAAGTGTGTTGTAGATGTCATCTTGAGGGCCGTGGTTAGAGAGTGGTGAGCCCAAGGGCTCGTTGCAAGATGCTAATATATTGCTCAGACAGGATCATGTGATTCTGAGTCTGACCTTGAAATCTGTAGACCTGGAATCTGGATGTTTCCCTTGTACTTAGAAGGTATCAGGCTTCCAGGGAGTGACTAACTAATGCTGTCTTCTAGGTGATTGGTTAGTAATTGATGTACAGTGGGAAAGATGACTGATGAAGGAATTAGGCACTCATGTTCTCTCATCAGTCCTTCATCTCTTCCAAGTCTGCATATCTTACCAAATAGCAATTTTTGTTTGTTTGGAGTTAAATTTAAATGTCTAGTATCATCAAATCATGATGAGAAAGATTTATGTATATCCACTATAGGTTAAACCCTGAGTCTTCAGATCAGAGAACATTATTTTTTGGTCAGAGCTAAAGACCTCTTGCAAATAAATGCTCTTCAGTCTCTTGTCTTTTTCCTTTTCTTTCTCATATTGCACGTTGAATATGGGTCAGCCAGGAAACTTGCTTTCTAAGACACTTTAAGGACCTGGCTGATGGAAAATTCTTTTTAATATAGCCCTCCAAAATAATTTCAGCAAGGATAAAGGATTGTTGTTCTGGTGATTAAATACCTTTGCCTAGAAGTGACCTGCCACTTTCATTCATACCTCATTAGTCAAATAAAGACACATAATATCACCTAATTTCAATAACAGCGGCAAAAATATGGTCCTTTCATAGATGTGGAAGAAGGAGAATCAGATTATTGATGGACACCCCTAATGACCAACACAAAAATCAAAATGGATCTTTAAGAATGTTAAATGATTACATCCATCTTTACCATCACAAAATCCAAGAAGAATTTATAGGCATGACAAGGTAATTATGCTACAGGGACTTCTGAACATCGCTAGACCACAGAGAATGTCATTTTACCGAGGTCAAGATTGCAAAGGTAAAGATTAAAATCAAATGCTAATTTATTTATACATCTTCAATTTATTTTTGACTAGTAATACATTCATATCTTTAAAATATAAAAATGGGATTAAAAAGGCATACATTGGTCAGTTTCATTTTTACTTTGTCTCTTATTCCTATCAGTGTCCCCACAGGTAACCATTCTTATTAGTTTTTTGTGTATCTTTCCAGTATGTCAGCAAATGCAAACAAATATTTTTACATATTTTATATTTTTATGTCTCTTCCTTTCTTACACAAAATTTAACATACTACACCTACTCCACTGCACCTTGCTCTTTTCACTTCACAACATATCCTGGAGATTTTTCCATATTGCATCTTCATTCCCTTTTAGAGATGCATGGTATGCTATAGGGAGTATCCTGTAGAGGACTCTTAGGTGTTTCCACTCTTTGTTTACCACAATAATCTTAAAAACCCCATTTCTTTTATGTGTGGGGTGTACCTGAGGGTTAAATACCTTGAAGGGGAATTGTTGTGTAAAATGGCAAATGGATTTTTATAGTTTTTTATATATTTTATATATAAAAATATTTTATATATTTCTAAGTTGCTCTCCATTTATGAGAGATTCTCCACAACCTTTCCATCAAAGTATATTGGAAAGCTTTTTAATTTTTGCCAGTCTGATTCATAAGAATTGTCAGTTTCATCAGCAATCGGTTGATGAAAGAGCCATTGACAAATTGGAAATCCAAGAAATATTCTTAGACGTACATATATATACACACATATACATATCTATACGTACATGCATATGCACACACGAAATGACCCTGAGGTTGGAAATTCTTGGGCAGTGTCTGTTACTCCACCAACACCCTAATAATGAATACGGCATTAACTTTTACCCTGTCTTGAGATTCTGCCATTGCTCCGGCAAACAGTTCTGCTTGAATACGCTGGATTATTATTACCTTGTCTCATGACTCCACTAGAGAATGCATATTATTCAATTCTTTGAAGTTTTAAAATAAATTTCAGTGACCCCAGAGCAGCAGAGAATGTGAGTTGCTGGTGCCAGCCTGGTGTGGTAAAGGAAATGTGAAGAGAGAAGGAATCCCCGCACCCTTCTTTTCTCTGCGTTAGGTTTCCAAGTAAAATCCTCCTACGTTTAAAGTTACACAGCTTCACTTTCTCTTCCTTCCACAAAGCCTCATGGACTTTGTAACATTCACAAGCTTTGATCTCTGGGTATGACTTTATTAGATCCTACACCCCTGTTTATCATTTGGGAGGCCCCAAACAAGGATTTCACAGTTCTCTGAAGTTCAACTACTGCCGCATTCTCTTTTCATAGAATAGAAAGGTTAAGATATTTGATGGGGGTTTTATTATTCTGACAAAATCTTCATATGTTCAGGTAATCGTTAGAAGTAAAAGGCATCTTAGCATCAAAGGATAACGCACAAGTATCACATTTTAATTGGAAAATCACTAATTAGTACCTTGTCAGTTTAACAAGGGAACAAGAGCCACCTACCCATTTACCCTACTAATGTGGACCCCAAATGAAAGCAGATATCTGTGGTCAAACACCTCTGTGGAAGAATGGAAATTTCACATGGAGGCATTGTTTTCTTCCTACATTGTTTTCTTCCTTATTTGATCCACCCATTCAAAAAAGATTGTTCAGCTCTCAGGGTTACCTATTTAATGCTGTTGATAAATAGGCAATCCTGTCTCAAATCAATCATTCATTGATTTACTGTTTTTCGCAATCATTCATTCATTTATTCGTTTACTGAACTATGTTGGATTTATCCTTTAGAGTCTAGCACAGAGCCTGGAATCCAATAAACACCTAAGGCTTGTTGACTGACAGACTGAATAAATGAATTAATTATTAACCCAGTGCTTGGGTAATGTTTATTGGAAGAATATGTGTTTGCTTTGCATTATGCTAAAATGAAGTCTTCTACCAGTAGTAGAAAACCAGGTTTTCATAACCTTTCTTCACCTGTGAATAGGGCATCCGCTTTATATGTCCTCAAGGTCAACAGTGAAATGTAGGTATGAAGAAACAAGACCATTCTCTTTTGAAGGAAACAAGGTGATAAAAGCAAAAGAGGAAAGTAATTTTAAAATCTAGGTGATATGGCAAATTAGAGGAGCTAATTAATAATATTGCTGTGAAATATTCACAGCCATATTTCAGTATAATGTTTATGCTCAGGCACATTATAGAAGTTAGCTTTTCGTCAGACACTCATGAACTATACAAAGCACAAAGCTGGTTGCTACACTGTTCGAAACACAGTGAATCATAGTGTATTAAGCTGATAATATATTCATGTGAAGGGGGTTCTTGAAAAAAAAATATGCAATCTAGTTATATGAAACTAAGCATTAATTGTTGAAACAGATTTAAAAGAAGGTCCTAATCTGATAAAGCCAAATGTTTTTGAAGTGCTGTCATCCATGTAAGTCAGTAATTTTGGACATTTTTTGGTGGATGCCCCCAAGATGTGACTTACTGAAGTACCAGATTGTTGGGATTTGAAATTATGGATAGCTATAGTTCTGACAACATTAAAGTGTTAACTTTTCCTTTAAGTGAGGAAGCCCCATTTAGAGCCTCAAATACAACCATAATATTTTGTCTTCATTATCTCTTTTCTCAGATTTCAATTTGTCATTTCCACCTTCCTCTTCAAGAATGGCAGGCACTCATCTAGCTCTATGTTCATCATGGATGTACAAGTTGAGGTGCACTTGGTGGTTCCCCCACCCCCGGCACTCAAGGCTATTCTACCACAATTGTTTCATCATCTATTGATAAAACAGAGAGGATTATTTCTTATTTTGTTAGTCAGTGCTTCAGGCAAAATAAGCTCTCATCCTTCGTGTATCACTTCTTTGAAATAAAATGAACACATTAAAAGTGATGTTTCTAGGGGAATTGTTGCCCAGAAGTGGATGGGCAAGTAGAATGAACATTGTTAGTATTCTTTCTTTATATTTCATTAAGAACTGTTTTCACTGGTACTAAAATTAATACTCAAAAATGATTATTTTGGTCATTCTTGACCTTCTTTCAAAGCATATATTTAATTACTGACCCTCAAACAAAACTTTCAAAGAGGGCCTTCTTATCTTCCATTAATTACAAAATAAGTACAACTTCAGGTCTATCCTACTAATAAAGAAGATGCCTGGATATTTTACCCTTTATTTTCTGTGTACAGTGCTTTTGAAACTTTTTGGTCATGCAGTGCTGACTGGCTGATTTTTTGAAGGATAGTTGACTTAGAATATTATATTAGTTTCAGGTGTAGTATAACATAGTGATTCATTATTTTTGTAGATTATATACTATCCAAAGTTATAATAAAATATTCGATATATTGTCTGTGCTATGCATTGCATCCCTGTGACTTATTTATTTTATAACTGGTCATTTGTACCTCTTAATCCCCTTCGCCTGTTTTGACACTCCCACCCCTCACTCCTCACCCCTCTCCCCTCTGGTAGCTTTGTTCTCTGTACCTGTGACTCTGTTTTGGTTTTGTTACATTTGCTTAGTTGTTTTGTTTTTTTAGATACTACACATAGGTGAAAACACTCAGAGTTTGTCTTTCTCTATCTGATTTGTTTCACTAAGCATATTCCCCTCCAGGTCCATTCATGTTGTTGCAAATGGCAAGATATCATTCTTCTTTCTGACTGATTAATATTTTGTTATACATCACATCTTCTTTATCCATTCATCTGTCGATGGGCAATTAGGTTACCTACGTATCTTGGCTCTAGTAAATAACGCTGAACATTATGAACATTAGGGTACAAATATCTTTTCAAATTAGGGTGTTTGTTTTCTTCAGATAAGTACTCAGGAATGGATTGTATGGTAGTTATATTTTTAATTTTTTTGAGGAACCTCCATACTGTTTTCCTTCTTGGATGTACCAATTTACATTTCCACACACTGTATACTAGGGTTCCGTTGTCCGCACATCCTCGCCAACACTTGTTATTTGTTGCTTTTTTGATAATAGCCATTCTGACAGATGTGAACTGATATTTCATTGTGGATTTATCTGTATTTCCCTGATGACTAGTGATATTGAACATCTTTTCATGTGCCTGTTGGCCATCTGTATGTATTTTTTTGAAAAAATTGCCTATTCAGGTCCTCTGCTTATTATTTTTTTTAAATGGACTTTTTTCATATTGAGTTGTCATATCTCCCATTCAGTAAGTGGCCTTTTCATTTTGTTGATGTTTTCCTTTACTGTGTCAAAGCTTTTGATTAGGTTCTATTTGTTTATTTTTTGCTCTTATTTCCCTTGCGTGAAGAGAAAGATCTATAAAAATATTTCTAAGTCCAATCTAAAAGAGCATACTGTGTATGTTTCTTCTAGAAGTTTTATGGTTTCAGTTTTTGTCTTATATTTAAGTCTGTAATCCATTTTGAGTTTATTTTTATATATGGTATGAAAAAAATGTTTTAGTTTCATTCTTTTATGTATAGCTCTCCAGTTTTCCCAACACCACTTACTGAAGAGACAGTCTTTTCCCTATTGTATATTCTTGCCTCCTCTTTTGTAGATTAAATGGCCATATGTGCATGGGTTTATTTCTGGGCTCTCTATTCTGTTCCATTGATTTATGTGTCTGTTTTTGTGCCAGTACCATACTGTTTTGAATTATTTAGTTTGTAGTATGGTTTGAAGTCAGAGAGTGTGATATTGCCAGATTTGTTCTTCTTTCTCAAGATCACTTTGGCTGTTCAGGGTGTTTTGTGTTTCTATACACATTTTAGGATTATTTGTTCTAGTCTGTGGAAAATGCCATGGATATTTTGATAGGGATTTTATTGAACCTGTAGATTGCTTTGGATAGTATAGACGTTCCAAGAACATGGAATATCTTTCCATTTATTTGCGTTGTCTTCTACTTTTTTCATCACTGTCTTATATTTTTCAGAGTACAGATCTTTCATCTCCGTGGTTAAATGTATTCCTCAGTATCTTATTCTTTTTGAGAGTAAATGGGATTATTTTCTTGAATACTCTTTCTGATAATTCATTATTAATGTATAGAAATGCAACACTGGATCAATCCTGTCTGTACTTCTCCATATCCACATCACAAAAATATATTTTAATTTAACATCTTTGGTTTCTGATGACTTGAACACTAATTTATGTATAGTTGGTTGTTTCCTCTCTCCATGAAGAAGTTTCATGATAATAAAATTTTAAGGGGGAAAAAGAAAAAGTGAAGCTTTAAAATAGTTACTATGGTTGGAAAATACAGAGTAAATATCAAAGCATCTCATTTTCCTCATTTGATTCACATTTTTTCTCTCCTCATTTGCCAATTCTCTGTTGCTGACTGACTTACTAATATTTTAAGAAGCCAGAAGGGATCTTGTGACCTCATTATGTGATTTGATGCTTAGGGAGCTTTTGAACTAGGCAATCAAGACAGGAAGCATTAAATTCTGGGTTGCTAAGAGGCACAATAGAATAGAATGAAAGTCAGTGGAGGTCCCGTGTTTCACACTTTTTTTTTTTTTTTAGTGTAAAAGGAATTTATGTACACATTTGCCTCTTTATTGTCTTCAGTGTCACCATGAACCCATACTGTAGCTTCTAAGTAATTTTGCCTGTTGGCTCTAAATGTCCCTTGAAGGTATGTACCAGATTTTAGGCCTTGTTGTAGCTTACTTAATGGAAGATGCTCTGAAAATATTATTTTTCCACTTTCTATTTCATTCCCTTCTTCAGACAAACAAGCAAGACGATCTATGAGTTCGGGGTTAGCAGTTAGGCTTTTTACATATTCTTCACAAGTGAAAGCTGGTATCCCTTCTTCTACGGCTTTCTCTTTGTTTTTCCTGTCATTGGTTATGAAGATAACGCGCAGCTGATTCTCCGCCGACATTTTCTTCAAATGTTCATTGTACCACTTTGCTGCTACTCGAATGGCTCTATCATTCCTGTCATTAGAAGTCTCTCCCTGTAATTGTTCTACATAAGTTTCTCTATGGTGCTCGTTAGTAAACGTATAGAAATGCTTCTCCTGGTTATTAGTCACATCTCGGATTCGTTTATATACCGGAGCACTCCGATTTCTCACTTCTTGGAGAACTGTCTGTAGCACAATGACATTCCTGATGGCAGGGTCCTCAAGGACATCAATCTGGTGGAGCAGCACGTTGATGTCAGGCAGCAAGTAGTGCGGCTGTGGGCAGAGGATGCTGACCCGATCCAGGGGCTGCGGCTCGAGGCTCACACTTTTTATAGTGTTAATTCTGAAAGAGCAATGCTTAGTTATATCTTTTCAATCTACTTCACTATCATAGATAATCATTACAAAAAAAACATTTGCAATCTCAAAATTGTGGTAAATTTTATATTCTTATTTCCTCCATTTCAGTAAAATATTACTTGGATTGTTACACTAAAGATTGCTGTCTAGATGATTCTAGGCAAAAAAGATTGTAAATATATGTATAAATGACATGCATTTGATATTAATGTATTCTAAGCCATTTATTCTTGCTCATGGAGAATTTTTGAAAGTAATATATTTTAGAAAGGAAAGGCATGTAGAGAAGAGATAAATGATGGGATTTTAAATAGTTCAAGATATTAAAACATGCAAAATTGTTTAAGACCGTGCTATGGTTTATTGGGAAGTAATAGCATACTTTCTATATGTGCTAAGTAGGAAGCCTAAGCAGCTGCTTACTTCCCAAGTTTACCGCAGGAATTGATTTTTGTTGAACAAGATTACAGGGTCATTTGTGAAAAGTAATCTTGCTACTGGCAAAAAAAAAACTGGGAAATAATGAAACTGACAGTATAATTTTATAAAACATTTTGGGGACAGCAAACCAATGTATCCTACCATTACTTGTTCAATTCCACGTAAACTGTGGATTTATCATGCTTGTTGGAAAGAGATTTAGGATGAGAGTTGGGTCTGTTCCTTTTGAGCTGTGAGGAATACTATAAATGATCTGTAGGTCAATTTCCTGGTCTTTAAAAGTCAGGATGAATACACTTATGTCTTACAGTTTTAGTTTTACAATGCATTGCCTACCAACTTCTTTTGCTTATACTCGCTGAACTTGACTAGCAGAGTGGAAGTTGTGTCTATGAAACGTGTGAGTTATGTTAAATGATTTTAAGATCCCTTCCAACTCTGACATTTATGGTTCTCTCATGTAGGTGCTTCTCCTTCCTTTGCTTCTCTGATGGGAGACCCAACCCTTAACATTTAACTCTCATCCAGGTACTCATTGATCACATCTCTTCCATTTCTGCTCATGTACTATTTTGTGCATTGAACAGATATTTTATCACTTCTCACTGGGCCCAGTGCACCTCAAACTATCTGTGGAGAAGGACTGGTTGGTTTTTGCCTTTGACACAGCACAGAACAATACATTTATTAAATACAACAAAAATTAATTTCTAAAAAAAGAAAAAAAAAGACATTGAAATACATCTTCAAACTGTATTGTTAAATATAGCAGACACGAAATTACTCTATCATATTGTTAAAAACTCGTCTAAGTTCTTATTCTGAATGTCTGTAATTATCTCATCACAGATTAGTAATAACAGTTCACAGACTGACTCTGGTCCATGGGCCACAATTTGAATTGCACTCATTTTAAACCTAGACTAGCGGTTCTCAAATTCTGATCCCTAGACCAGGAGCATCAACATCACCTGGAAACTTGTTAAAAATGCACATTTTCAGGCCCCTCTGAGACCTCTTGAGTCAGAAACTCTGGGCCTGGCTCCCATCCCAGCTGCCTGTGTTGAACAAGATTCTGGTATAGGCTAACGACAGAAACGTGGCTTTTCACTTTCTCTTCTATTCTCTATTTCTTTCATTACATGCCTTTTATTTTTTTTTTAATTTATTATTATTTTTTTTTTAATTTTTTTTTTTTTTGTGGTACGCGGGCCTCTCACCGTTGTGGTCTCTCCCGTTGCGGGGCACAGGCTCCGGACGCACAGGCCCAGCGGCCGTGGCTCACGCGCCCAGCCGCTCCGCGGCATGTGGGATCCTCCCAGACCGGGGCACGAACCCGCATCCCCTGCATCAGCAGGCAGACTCACAACCAGTGCGCCACCAGGGAAGCCCCATTACGTGCCTTTTAACCTGCATTGTAATCTTTTGGGACTTGACTCCTGGTAACATGGTAATGGTTAACTGCATTGCTCTTGGGGATGAGAGTAAGTGTACAGGGTACAACTGAGCATTTTGGAAGCAATCCCAGTCCTAGAGTTGATTGTGACTTGGAGAATTTGGGTCACTATGTTTGTACCTCAGATGTAACCTATCTGGGACAGTCGTCCTCATCTTAGGTATACCATTTATTCTTATTTTAAAATTAAGCTTTTTATTCAAGGAATATTGATGTATCGAGTTTATAATTAGTCGTTATACTTCCTTGGGAAGGAAACATTTATGTATTGGAAAGCAAAAGGGGACTATGATGAGGTGTAGTTTTTTCACTGTTATTCTGTATATTTTCATCAATTTCCTTTTGTATCTACAGTGAAATGTACATCTTTGATAATTAGTCATTCAAAAAGTTTGTAATTCATCTGTTATTTCTCCTGAGGAAGTGAGAGGAAAAAAGCGCCTCATTTTTAACACATATACACCTCAACCAGCACTTGTAAGAACTATATCTGTCCATGTATATCTGTATCTCCATACCTATATCTATCTATATATGTTTATACAGATACATTTCTTTAAGGAAAAAATAAAGGCTGACCAAAAGAGGAAGGGAAATTATCAGACACTAAAAACAGAGCAAAAGAAAAGTGAGAGGAGTGAGTGTCAAAAACACTTTAAATGCCAAACTTAGAACCATATACAATATTCTCCATGAAAATTGGAGAATATTTATTCTTTTGTAGGATACAGTGCGTTTACATACATTGAACTTGTACCACATCACGAAATAAGTCCCAAAACACTTCAAAGAATTTCTTTCATTTAGAGAATTCAGGCAAAGGGCAAAATAAAAATAAATAGCCATATTTTTAAAAAAGAAAAATACAAGCTATGTGCCAAGTGTATGTTGTCCAGAGAGCTGAGACTGAGACAAAGACCTAGTTGCCTGTCGTTTGTGTGGGAGGGTGAGTGAGTGAAACAGTCAAGAAGGATTACTGCTGCACTTTGCTTGTTCTCCATCCCATGGGACCTTGTGAGACGTCTCATAAAATGTCTTTCAAAACTCTCCTCTTTGGAGGCATTAACATGCCTGCACCTGTGAGTGGCATCTTCAGGGCCCTCCCTTTACACTCCAGGCAGTGACTTACACCTGCAGGAAGCCTGACAAAGCCTCCACTGTCCTGCCTGCCTCCTCTGTGTCTGTGGCAAGAGGCGAGCCTGAGAGGATTTGCAGGAGATGAAGAGGGGTCTGACAGAGAACGCTGAGAGATACAAATAATGGGACATTTTGAAATCTCTTGGATATAAGAGAGGGAATAATACTGAAGAAAATCTATTGATAACATTTAATTTATTAAGCTGGGCAGTGTTTTATTCGACTTTATATTTCATGTCATAAATACTATTTTGTATGTATGAAATATTTCATAATAAATTTAAACAAAGTAATATAAGATGCTTCTTCAGAGTCTGCTGTTTTCACATATTGATTTGCACATCAACTTTACTATTTGATGATTTAAAAGTATTCTGGTTGGGATTTTACTGAAAGCATTTTGAACATTGTGACACACTAGGGAAAACCAGTCCCTAGTTTTCAAAAGCTGTGTGTGCCTTCTAATTGTTCATGTTTCCATTTATGTTTTTCTGGAGAATCTTAAACTCTTCTTCAGATATATTCTGCACATTTCTTGTTAAGATTTTTCCCAACAATTTTTTTTTGGTGTCTACGCATTTAGTTTTATTGTAACAAAGCAACTTGTACACTTTTAACGTTTAAAACAGCATCATCTTTCCTGTGAAACAAAAAGAAAAATTGTAAAATAAACAGGAACAAAGTTACAATAGACAATGGCAATTGCAAATAAGATCCTACAGCTTCTGCTGATTCTCCCATCAGGGCTCAAGTCATCATGAAGAGAGAATTTTATTTTAAAAGTATCATCTTAAAACAGCAAGGATGTGTTTTAAACATTACAATTAAACATGCCAAAGGAGAAGCCATGTTGTCAAAATTCCCACTTAACCCATCCAAACATCTCAAACCCATGCTTTGCTGACTTTCTATAACCCCATTTTTTTAAGTTTTATTTTTCTTTTCTTTTTAAACAAGAGAAAGCAGACAGATACGTGTTGGTAAATGCTAACTGTCCATATTCACATAGAGACACAATGTAATCTCTGAGTCCAATATACAGAGAAAAGTGGAAAAAAGCTAGCATTCTATGTACTACTACACAGGGGCCTAGCACCTTCCAGCTTACAGCAGAGCTAAGGGAGCAGAGGTTTTTCTTTTCCGCCACCGACAGAGCAAGGTGGTATTGATTCCATAAAGATTTTGTTGAGACAGAAAGGGATAAAAATGAATTTGGAACAGAAAGGCGTAGAGATTCTTTTCCCACTGAATTCTGCTCAAGGTATTTCCCCCCAAAATAAGTTGTGAACCATGGTATAAAGGAGAAAAGAGACCTCAAAAACAGGGCAACCGAGCAAAAGACAACTTGTTCTCAGGGACTGGAGAAAATTTAAAAAGGAAGGTTGGAATCCATCAGTGTTCCATTAGTCATCTTCTCCTTCATCTTCCTCTTCTTCCTCACCCTCATCTTCTTCACCTTCATCTGCTTCTTCATCAGTATCTTTTTTTTTGTAATTTTATTTATTTATTTTTGGCCGCGTTGCATCGTCGTTACTGCATGCGAGCATTCTCTAGTTGCTGCGAGCGGGGGCTACTCTTCCTTGCAGTGCACCGGCTTCTTATTGCGGTGGCTTCTCTTGTTGCGGAGCACGGGCTCTAGGCACGTGGGCTTCAGTAGTTGTGGCTCATGGGCTCTAGAGCGCAGGCTCAGTAGCTGTGGCGCACGGGCTTAGTTGCTCCGCGGCATGTGGGATTTTCCCGGACCAGGGCTTGAACCCGTGTCCCCTGCATTGGCAGGCAGATTCTTAACCACTGTGCCACCAGGGAAGCCCTTCGTCAGTATCTTTTAATCCTTCTTCCTCCTCTTCATCATCTTTTTCTTCTCCTTCCGTTTCCTCATCATCCGTGTCAGGAACCAAGTAGTACTGTGATGGATTTGGCCAGATACCATCTTTGATGACCTCTCCTAACTCATCTGCACCTGCATAAGAACGATCAATAAACCAGGTGAAGAAGCTCTGTGGTTCTTCAAGCTGTCTCTTCCTGCTGGCTTTATTCTGCTTTTGACTTGAACATTTTGTCAAATCCTTTCCTAAGAATTTGATACTTAGTGTTGTTATTACAAGTGGAATCCTTTAGCTCACTGTTTCAAACAGAAAGGCTTTACATCGTGATATATTAGTTCTGTAATTGGCCATCAATTTGAATTCTCTTAATTTTTTCTGATCTTATTTTATTCGATTCATGGTTGGCAATCATCATTTCTAATTAACGGTAATTGTGTAGAGGCAGATTTTATATTTTTGGAAAGAGCTACCTAATGAGGTAATTGTTTTGTCACTCAGATTATCAAGGACATGACCCTCGGCCATTTGAACATGCAATGCAGGAGAATCCTACTTCAAGAAAGGATTTCTATAGATGATAAATGTCTTAAAATTCTAAGATTCAATGATTATAAGAGTACCCAGAAATAAAATCTTTAGACAGTTTCTTAATAATACTACCATCTCTGTCTAACATGAACAGCACCTTAAATTTTTGTTTACTTTCAGTATTTTATGAAAATGCCCTGTCACATAAATAGAAGTGAAAATAACAAGCCCTGAAGTAAAATTTGTAGTTGCACAGGAAACTGTGCCTTTCTCTTTTGTTGGATGAAATTGATTAAGGTTAAGATTCTCCTTAGTTTCCACCATGACAAAGAAAATAAGCACCAAATTATTTCAGAATAATAAGAAGCTTTTACTAAAAAGCAAATGCTGCAAAACCCATTTTACATCTTACCAGTCAAACTAAATACAAGTTGTCAGAAAGTAAACTTTCTACACAGAATGGGGTGTTTAGGCAAACAGTGAAATGTATAGATTATTTCTATTTTTAATATTAAATAGAAATGATCGAACACATTTTCCTTTAGTTGTCTATCTCTTGCTTTACACAATAAGCCCATAAAAATGCAATAGAAATAAAGAGTCCATGTTATCGAGGAATTTGGTTGGTATCATCCTATATGATTTTGGAAGAATACTTCATTTCTTTGGACTTGTTGCTGCCACATATTTAAATAAATAATGCTAATTATAAATAAAGACAACAATATTGTGAAGTTTCCCCCTTTCCCTGGGAAAGATTCAACAAATGTTTGGACCTTTGTTGTGTAACAAAATCTGTCTGGAACACTCAACATTTCTTGGAGATAAAATTCGATCTTTTTGGATAACTTCACACCTAATTTGCACTAAACTGCATACTCATATTATGTCAATATCACTGTCAAAAGATGGTGGGGAGTTGAAGAATCAAATTAGAAGACTAAATGAAGAAAAAAGTGAAAACACATGACTTTTGAAGCTTTCTCCTAACTGTATTTCCCATCAATTTCTCTGGGGAGAAGAGATCAGGTTGCATAAATTTGGAATCAAGTTACCTTTCGTTTTAGTCTCCAAATTCCTCTCATAAGCTCTGATTTTAATAAATATAAATGCTGCCATTAGAATTACAAATGTTTTTATACTCCTATTGCATTTGCTGTAATTTTGATTCTTTTTAATTTAAAAATAAGTCAGACACAAAATACACTTTTAAGAAACCAGGCTTGGGCTTCCCTGGTGGCGCAGTGGTTGCGCGTCCGCCTGCCGATGCGGGGGAACCGGGTTCGCGCCCCGGTTTGGGAGGATCCCACATGCCGCGGAGCCGCTGGGCCCGTGAGCCATGGCCGCCGGGCTTGCGCGTCCGGAGCCTGTGCTCCGCAACGGGAGAGGCCACAGCAGAGGGAGGCCCGCATACCACAAAAAAAATAAATAAATAAATGAAATAAAATATACCATTCCATATAATCCTGTCATTTTGCATATGAGTAATCTGCTTTGTAAAAGATAATTATTTCTTAATTATCGAGACATTACATTTTCCATTTGATAAACATTTTTCAATGCTACCTTTTTCTAGTCTTAAAACATTTTTCAGTGCTACCTTTTTCTAGTCTTAGGGCATTTCTATCTCATATTCCACTAAGCAATTCTAACAGAAGCTTGTTTGCAGCATTATCACTTAGTTATTCAAATATTCTAATAATTTTTTGCATTTATTCAGCTATTATTTATTGAATGCCTACTGTCTGCCTGGCAACATTCCAGGCACTGATATTTAGTGAGCTAAGCATACGTGATGCCTGCTACTACAAAATTATCATCCAGTGAAACTAATGAAGCCCTATTTAAAACACGGCATGAATAGAATAAAGGTTATTTTTATTTATTTCACAAATATTTATTTGGAATTAAAATGTGCCAGACAATGTATTACTTCACAAGGGATTACAGAAATAAGACATTTTAAACAACTTACAATTCAAGAAGAGATGTTAAATTTAGGTATATAGGGCAAAGAATGATTAAGTTCCACAAAGGAGTTGAAAACATACTGGAAGACTGAACTACTTATTTATATGTATTAAAAACATAGTTTGGTTCAAATGTTATACTAGGGAGATAGGGAATGAAATGTGCGTCAAAGGATGGATGTATGAGGTTTGGAGGAAAGAGGGTTAGAGTTCAGTTTTCTGGATAAATAGAAAAAAACTTCAGGGTACAAAGTTGTGAGAACAGTGCCAGTGTGCTCCAAATGCATTCTGGTAGACTGAAGAATGAAGTCCATGGTCAACAGATGTTATCAGGTACAATACAATTAGAAAAGGAGGTTAGAATCACAGTGTTAAGGATTGGACCTAATTCTGTAGATTGCGAACTGTTATAAAATATTTTGAATCCATAATCTTAGTTGTACTTCAGTAATAATAATGAATCTGACTTAAGAAGTTGGTGAATCTATGTAATGAAGGAAAAATTGAATGTGAGGACAGCAACTTCTGTTTGAAGCAGGCTTAATTTGAAGTATCAGGGAGATGTGTGGTGGGATAGGTCTAGAAGGTAGTAGTATTTAAGGGTTAATCTCTCTAGAGAGTGGTCAGAATTAGCAATATGATTTGGAAATCAGCTCTATCTAGGAAAAGCCAAGGGGGTGACTTCTATCAGCCACAGTAAATGCGAAATAGATCTTGTGATTTAGCTCTGGCTAATTTTTTATTTGTAAAGTAACTCCAGCTCATGCAGGACTCCCAGTGTCAGGTGCTTTTTTGTTTGTTTTTCATTTTTCTCATTTTTATGTTTCCTATTCTTAGTGGCCAAGATGACCTTACAGTTTCCCTTAGCTTGACTAAACTTTAAACAGGTTTTTTCCTGACTCTCGTTTCCTGACCTCTCTTTTTTTTAGAGCGTTTACTCTAGAAAACTTAGAATTATAAATTCTTTCTCTGCCCCTTTGAGATATAAGTTTTCTCCTAGCCTCTTCCTAGCTTTTTAACCCAGGAACATCTTTCTCAGGGACCTGTGAGTCACCACTTTGAAATGTAATCATCAAGAAAGATCCCCTAGCTTTCAGTTTCTGTTGGGGGGCAGGGTATGAGCCTAACTTTCCTACAGACAATTAGCAAGTACCAGTGGCCTACTGTGCGGGTGGTTTAAGCCAGCCACTTTATGTCCACCTCCCTTTGTTCAGTTCATAAAGGTACAAGTGTGCACATGACTCAGACTTCAGTGAATTAGTGGATGACAATTGTTTGTGCACAGTGATCATTTTTAGTGGGCATGGCTTTGCCCAGACAGAATGAGACCCCAGTCTTTATTAAGTGATTGGGTAGTGTGATGACATGGTATGATCCCCATGCCTAAGGAGTTAATCAGGCATGAGAAATAGAATGTTTTATTCTATACTCGGACCTAAACTTAGTCTCCCATTAAGAGACTAATTTTGCTTCTGCTTCTTGTAGCTTTGTACGCTATTGGTGAAAGTCATATAATAATGCGTAGGGAAGGCGGTTAACTGGTACTATTTGCCTCCTTGGTTTAAGGATCAAATGAGGTAATTTGCATAAAGCTTTTAGCATGATGACTGGCATATTGTGATAATCAATATGTGTTAACTATTGCTATTATTTTTCTTCTCTGTCCTGCAAATCCACTGTATGAGAAATAAACACATTTTATACTTCTCTAATTTTGAGGAGTATTTTAAACTTCTTCATTTTCTTCTATTATGATTTCCTCCATTTCTATGTAAGACTTTTCCTCCGATACAAGAGAGTGTCTAAAAACGTCTGTGAACTTCCTTCCTAAATCAGAAAAAAGTGTCATCTACTCATTTATGAATCCAGTCAACAATATGTGTTGGACACTGTGGTAGATATTGGAAATACAGACTTGAAGAATGAAATCAGTTTCCAGCCCTTAAGGAGTTGGTAATGGGTCACAGGATTGAAGGTTGACCCCAGTGGGATGATGACACGGCCTGCAGAGAGCTAGTGCTCTTGATAACAAGGCTTCCTGGTAATTGCTAGGGTTCTTGATTATTATGTGAGGCTGAGAAAGGCTTTCCTGTATGTGTGTGTGTGTGTGTGTGTGTGTGTGTGTGTGTGTGTGTGTATGTGTATGTGCATAGGGGTTTAAGGAGAAATCTGCGGGTTGAGGCAGAAGCCAGAGCCCTAGTGGGGGTGAAGAGGACATCTACATAAGGGAGGTGATTTATTCATAAAATGTGAAGTTAAAGACAATAGAGAATGAAAAGTTTCTCCTCAAATCTCTTCCACATTCAACAAGTAACCACAATTATTAGTCACTGTTTATCCTTCCAGAGGTGATTTTTTATGCATAGTCAAACCAATAATTACGTATTATTTTCCCTCTTTTCAAAAGAAATGATAGCACATATGCCCATTCTTTTACACTGCTTTTTTTTTCCACTTAACATCTTGAAGCTTTTTCCACATCAACACGTGGAGTACTTTCTATTTCATAGATATAGTTCCAATATATTTCATTATTTCATTCTTTTCCATAATTTTTAACAACTCCCTTGTATGTGGACATTTAAGCTGTATAAATCTTTTGATTTTATATATAATACTCTAGTGAATATGAATAATCTGTAAATGTATCTCATAGCTGTCATTACAGATGCCATACTTCTTTTTGTCATCTGTATATTTTATTGTTAAATCACCGTGATGAAATTTAGGGTTGGTTAACTAACTGCTTAGGATTCCACAGGTCAGAGTTGTAAACTGAATATGAGTGTTTGGGTTTGAAGCATAGAATTATAATCTCTAAGATGCAGCTTCTTATTGGTTTAAAAAAAAAAAAAGAAGAAAAAGAAAAAGCTACAGAAGAAAGAGGATATTTTTTGTGTGTGTGCTTGAAGTTTCCGGGTTTGTTTTTTTTAAAAATTTTTTAAAACATGTACCTTTCCGAGTTCTTATAGTAATTTAAATAATTAAAAAAAAATCCTAGAAGTACCTTAGAATTTTATGAAGATTTGGCTTGTCCATCCTTGAACATTTTCTTAAGTAGCATTGTGGAGTGCCTCTTTTATATTTTTAGCTTACTACATGTCTTTCCTTTACCACCTCAATAAGGATATAAGCTAAAGGATGGCAGGGGCAATATCCTGTCATTATAGATAATTTCCAAAAATATCAAAACAGTGCTTTGCAAATAATATACTTCTCTGAATACTTGTTGAATGCTCTATCTTAATTTGTTCTTCAAATTCACAGAGTTTGCTTGCCTATTCTGTTACTGAACATACGTTATAGGAGCTTCATATGAATATGATTAGCTGTGACTAGAATTCCACTCTGAGAGTCAAATACAGACACCTACATAAACTGATTCACAAGTCATGAAGTATATTCCTCTTGACTGACAGACACACACCTTTGTGTGAAAGAAACAAAGAGAGGGCTGGATGCGGTGGTGTGCCAGAGTTGGCTTTACTGTTTTGTGGGAGCTCATTGCGTTCATCCTCTTCTCAGTTCCCCATGATGTCTCATGGGTAGCTTGAAATTACATCATAGAAATCAGCAAGCACTGCAAATCTGGGTTCCCCCTCCCTTCTCAGGGTATCAGTGTTTAAACATTTAAGGACACTGCCACTGGCTAGATGGTTATGTGTTTTAAACACATTAACCCATTTAATCCTCACAGCCACCTAATGAAATAGGTAGAGGAAAATCCTCTTGTTAAGTCCACTTAATAGATGGCTAAACAGGGCCTAGATAAAGAAACGGTGACAAAGAACAATGAAACAAGGCTGGCTGCTGTAAAGTTATAATACAAAAGCAAAGCATCCATTGGAACACAATTAGTTGCATGTAATTATTATCTTTTTGTTAAACATTCACTGTGATTATTGAGATCATAATTACCTCGTGTCTTTCCATTTCTCTCTTATATTTCCTATACAGGGAATATTTCTGATCACATCTCAATTTTACAAATACTTTTTGCTTCAATAAGTAATGGCACAGTTTATTATTTTGATAAATGCAGAACCCAGACTAACTTCTGCTTTTCTTTTTTGGCTCCTACATAGTACACTGTGGGCAATTGCTGCACTGTAGCAGTTTGAGAGAACTTTATCGCTCTCTAGGCTATGATTTATATGTAATGGGAATGATATCTTTTGAAGTCCATGGTATGAGTTTGTGTACTGTTCATTTTTTTCTTTTCTAATTGGCAGTCCATCAACAGTGTTTATGTTTTGTTCATGGTAGGTGAAATGAGTGTTTCATGAAGAATTTTGAGCCACAAATAATTTGTTATTCACTCTAGTATGCACAGATGCAATATTGTCCAAGAATGCTTCTTTACATCAATAAAATAATATACAAATACGAACTTGTAAATACAGAATTGTTGGAAAAGTTCTCTAAGTAGAATTTTATTTTTTAAATATGAATGCCCAGCTCTCTGTAGAAGTGATGGTAGGACCATTGAAGACAGAGAATTAAAAAAATTGCCTTCTCCCAACCACTCAATAGAACATTTCAGGTCAAACTTATCTTGGGCATGAATCATTATTGTCACCCACTGATTGCCTGAATCCCAGATCCTGTGTCTATTCCTGTCATTCAGGGGGTGCAGCCTTTATTTGAACCTCAAGAAAAGAGAATGCAGGGGGGCCCCTCAACCGAAGTGATCCATTTATGGAAAGAAAGCAAAAACACAAAATAGTTCCACCAGAAGGTCTCTGAGTAGTCCTGTAGGAAAAACCTGTTTGAGTTTTTATCTTAAAATTTCACAGATGTTATTCAATATGATAACTGTTAACAACTCATAGCACAGTAATGATTGGTATATAATTGTTGGAAAATGCTAACCTTACAATGAAAATGAAAACCTTCCTCCTTAGTGTTGGATTATTAGCTATTTTACCCCGATAGTCTTTGAATTCTTTTACTACGTGGAAATTTCAAATTGGTATCTTCTAGAGTCATTAATAATATGACTACCATTAAACAACTCAGTATATATGAGTTATCTCATTTTTTTTAAGTCAAAGAGCTGTATGCTCCAATACCATCTATGTACTGATCTGTTTTATAACGTTTCTAATAAAAACATTTAATGAGCAAAAAGCCACAATCATTTAGATTTAAGCAACTGACTAAAGAGCTCTGCTAGGACACACAACCATTTCTTTATGTAACAGAGGCACGAGTAGGTAAAGTTTTTTTGTGGAGGGCAAGACAGTCAATACTCTAGGCTTTGAAGGAAAGAGACAAATCGGAAGATGTTATGTGGGTACTTCTAGAACCATTTGAAATGTAATCATTTGAAAATACTAAAACCATTTGTAGCACACAGCATACACAAAACAGGTAGCAGGCCAGATTTGGCCCCTGGGTCATAGTAGTGTGTTAGTCTTGGGAAAAGAGCATCTCTAAAAATGGGGTGAGATGAGATTTCTCATTCAGTCTCCAGAGTGCGTTGCTAGAGACCACACTGCTTGGTCATAATCTGAAGCCCAGAAATCCAGTCTATTCCCTTCCATGATCAACTTTTCTCCTTCTTAAGTGCTTAGGGGGCCCAGAAAGGGTTCCTCAATGGACAGAGGGTGGGATGTGTTCAGTCCTGTGTCATGCTCTAAATGGTGAAGGAGCTGTTGGTGCAGCCTGTGATCTGGGGTTGGTGAATGTGTTTTCATGGCGGTGCGTGGGAAGAAGCCCCAGGTCCCACCCGTAGCCAAGATCTCATCTTGCCCTGGTAAACATGAGAGTCAACTGTCTGGTTTTCTCAGTGAAGATTCTCATCTGTGTATCGCAGTGCCTTTCCGTTAATCCTTCTTTGACCCCTCTCACTCTGCCACTACTACCTCCTTAGGCCATGGAAGCAAGGAATAAGGTGCTTTTGTCAAACCCTTGCAAAAAGAATGATCTTTGTGCCCACTTCTCCCAGGACAATGGATGCTGCTGTCCCCATTTTATTGAGAGCGTCAGAGTGCTTCTTCATGGTATATGTGCTTAAGGGAGACTTTCCGTTCATTGCTGAAACTAAAAAAAGCTGTTGACATTCTGTCTTGCTAAAGATGATTTAAATGAACATTTAATGTGTGAAAAATGTATACATTCATGGCAAGTTTCAGTGCATAATATTGAGGAGCATAGTGAAAATTTTTCTATTGAAATTCGTTTAGGGGCCCAGAATTTATAGTTGTAATAATGGATTTATCTTATTATTTACTTTCTGGAATCTCTAATTAAACACGTTTCAAGATTTTCTCAAGGCCAGGTAGGCCATAAAATGTACATTACCAAAAAAAGTGGTATTAATGGAACATGCTAATGTCACAGAATTGTCGCTTCCGGAAATCTGCAAGCTGGTTATTGAACAATCATTCCTTGCAAAGTTGGATTTGTGATATATTGTGACAAATGCATTTTAACATCATTACTTCCTGTTTTGGTCTGGTTAATATGTAAAAATAATTGGTTTCTGTCCTAGTAATCATTTTGGTATGTGTTCTTCGGAATGAAAATAAGTACCTTTGCTATTTTTTATAGGTTAGTTTCAAGCAGAACAATTAATTAGAACATTGTTATCTTTGTTACCAGAATTCATCTTTTATAAGATTCTTTCTCTCCAAATTACTCCATTTTGCTTAAATGCATTGCTTCAGAACAAAATCAGCTATATAACAGAAGAGAATAATAATGTTGTTTTCTTTGCTTAATAATATGACTTTTCTTTAGTAGTGACCATTGTGTTGTTAACCTAGATTCTGTTTATCTTTCCTTTTAAAGTGTAATGAGATTGTTTTCTCAAGACTGCTCAGTATATAGTAATTCCTTAATTTGTAATGGAACACATACTTAATGATAGTCACATCCTACAAGAACGACTTTACTTTTATCTTTATTGAATCTCTCAATATGACTAACATATTGCTCTTTCATTTATCAATAAAGATTAAATAATAATAGATTAAATAGATCATTAAATACTAAAAATCTAGTAATAGATTAAACTGTTTGATCCGACTAACATATTGCTCTTTGATTTATCAATAAAGATTAAATAATAATAGATTAAATAGATCATTAAATACTAAAAATCTAGTAATAGATTAAACTGATCCGTTTTTCTGTCTCTGTAAGTTTGATTACTGTTTTACTCTGTTCTTCAAGTTCCAATTGGCAAATTTTTTTCCTGGTGGTATATGTAGTGTTATGAGGAAGCTATTTAGAAAAATGCAAAAATTAGTTTTGAGAAGTAAATAGCACTGTAGTGACCTTAAAAGGTTGACATATTTTATCAGTGTATTAATGCACTTGTAGGAAGCTCACTACCTACTAGTAACATTTTCTTAAGATGTAAAATAAAAGCTGTTGAACAAATTTGTTTTATTAAAAAGAAAGCTTGTAACGAGCCAGGCATTGTTCTGTTTTGGGGATTCCTTGTTTCACATATTAATTCTTGAATCCTAATAACAACCTAAAAGTTGATACTATTATTACTATCATTTATAGTTGACACTGAGGCAAAGAGATTTAAGTAATTTGCTTAATGAGGTAGCTAATAAGTGACAGAGCCAATATTTGAGCCTAGGCCATCAGTATCCAGAGTCAGTGCTCTTAGCCATCAATTACCCTGCCTTCCTAAAGACTGAAAATGGTCTTTTAAAATTATATCACCATTAAAATAGAGGATAATCTTAATTTGGGGATGGATTATCTTATAAAGTTGTATTTCTCATTGTCTGCACTTGTTCTTTGAATGCCATGTGTGTGTGTTTGTGTGTGTGTGTGTGTGTGTGTGTGTGTGTTTATTAATAATTTATTTATCTACAGGTCTTGACTTTTTTTTTTTTTTTTTTTTCAAATCATTTGTAATAGAAGAATCCAGTATCTTTTACTAAACACTCCCTGGGATGTATGGTAATAATGACTTCTCACAGTGTCTTATTGGGGCAACTTCTTTTTGCTACTCTGTATCACTTGTCTGCTAAAGGCAAAATAGCAGGTGCACATAACTACTACACAGTCCCTTCAGCTCCCTCTCTGGAATTCATGTCGTCGGAGTGCTGACTTACATCAGCATGTTTCAAGATTGCCACCTGGTCTAAGATGTAGGTTGCTTTGAATAGCTCTTGCCCTTTAATAAGATTCAGATAAGGCAGATCAGTCCAGGCAATCATTGCCCCTGTTAAGGGCTTTGGTTCATGCTTATGAGAAATTTAGTCTTTGCTACATTATAAATCATCCCAGTGTATCACATTGACATTTTCACCATCACAGATGCAGTAATAAGGGTTGACAGTTGCAGTATCAAATGACACCTGCTTGACACATTTATCAGTTATGTTAAGGTGAGATGCTGTGAAAGTCCGAGCTAATAAACAGATTTACCGGACTTGACTAACATTTCGAGAAAGAATGTTCTCTAGAGACTGACTGGAAGAGAGGCACACCTTTGGTAAAATTACATTTATTCAGTGTTGGGTTTCAGGCACTGTGCTAAATTCACTATGTTGACCTGAAATAGACTGCCAGATATTTCTCCAGCAAAGATGGATCTATTCGGGATCAGCAGAGAATTGCAACTGGGTGGTCTCCAACAATGGTGAGCCATGTGCAAGTCCCATGTGGCAAGGGAAGGAGAGCAATTTTACAAAGGGGAAAGGAGTTTGAGAGGGCTACAGTGAACGAAGAGTCCATGGCTTTGCATGGCAGACTCCTTTCCAGGCAAGAAGGATCTTCATTCTTCGTGTTGGGCTGTACTATCTATTGTCATAAGTGTGAGAGCTCCCCGCTTCTGGTCTCCCAACTCTATTTAATTGAGGTTTCTCTTTATTCATTTTTTACAATTATATTCATGATCTCATTTAACCCCATGAGGTAGGTCCTGTATTTATTTCTGTTTTACAGATGATAAAACAGAAAACAAAGGTTAACTGACAGAAATAAGAGTAAGCAGTCCCCATTGCCCGTACCACACACTGGCTAACAGCCCAGACTGCAATCACCAGCTCACATTTAAGCCAGGCTGCCCCTTTCCTACCTATGGGAGAGTTCTATTGTCTACATCTGTTTCCTCAGCATTCAAAGGGAGAATAATAACTGTTTGAAGAGCTATTAGGATGGTTGTGTCCATTAATAGATAAAACAGCCTTGGGACCATGACTGTTTGCTTTCACCCAGTTAGCAAGTGGCCAAGTGGAAACTGAGCTAGCAGATTTCAGAGCCCGGGTTTTAGCTACTGTATCAATTTATTTGGTGCAGATTTTACCTTCTGTTGTTCCACCGCCCCATACATATAATAACTCCCTTCTTGAAGCAACATTAATTCCTACTATGGCTTTACCCCATAAAGACGCTGTGCTTTGAGCAGCATTTGCAATTATGAGCATGCTCCCCCAGCTCAGACGTCATCCCACAGGCTGATGCCTGTTGTGTAATTGAAAAGGCAAGCAGTCTGCAGCAGCCTGGGGTTCAGTTCTGCAATTTCATCCAAACCCTCTCGTTGCAGAATTCATTTGCTTGAGCAGCTGTGGAGCTTCTGAAGAGGGGAGTTCCCTAGAAAGGCATTTGGATAACTCATTCTGCTATGGTTTCCATTTTGTGAGCTTAGCCATAAAAGAGGGAGTCAAACTCATTTAGTTTAGTTCAGTATTTTGTTTTGTTTTGTTTAAATCTGCACTCATAAATACCAGCTCTGTTCTGTTCTTTACCCTAGAAGCTCTCTCCTGTTCTCAGCAGAGATGAGGTTGTGCATTTCCTATTGTGAGTAATGGCTCTATTTAATTAAATAGATAACATTTCACCCTAAAATAGTTCACAGAAGGATTGAGAAACCATCAGGAATGTATTTAAAATCCCTCAGTGAACCCTATCACTTTGTTCTCTGGCACAAATTATAGTTTCTGACACATTAAAATTATATCTTGAGAGGATTCTCTGAACATTTTCCTAAAGTGGGCATTCAGTATTTCAATGAAACAATAATAGAAAAGAGGGTAGAGCATTTTCTCCGAAAGTTGCAGAAGAAAGAAATGGCCAATTTTCTGTATAGCAAATTATTTGGCTACTTCATTTCCAAAATTACACTAGGTTAAAGTAGGCTTAATTATATCACTTTTTCTGTATTAAACAAAACCTTATGTATTCAATTCCTTAAGTAAGTTTCCTTTTAGGAATATCAGAATATAGTTTACTAGAATCTAGTTTATAAGGTAGAAGAGATACTCTCAGTGAATAAACAAATTATTTTCAAAACATCCCCAATGTTGGATCTATTGGAAAAATGCAGTTCAAGGTAAAATTACAAAATAATGATATTATTTCATGTATTTTTTTTTTTTTTGGTCACTCTTTTGTGTCCCTACATGTGTTTCAGGTCATTATTGCTTTCCCGATTCTTCCTGTCGCTATCCTTAATTGCAGCATCCGAAGAGAGGCTTCATCCTCGTTAGTGTTCTCTCTTAATCTAAAATTAATTGTTCTACATCAATCAGTATCAGGACTCTGCTGAATACTAGTGAGTTGAATATGTTATCCCACATTTGCCTTTTCAGTCAAGTCTGGATCTAGAAGAGAATGTCAGTGTGGTGGATATTAGAAATAGTTTTTTTAAAAGCTAGAGGACTAGTTAGGATCCAGTGAGGGCTTTTGGGTTTCCTCCAGATCACAGGATGAGCAGCTGCTGGCTTATTCTGTGCCCTGAACCAGCCTGAATCTGCTCCTGGAGAAAAATGATGGCTCAGGATGCTCTGATGGGGATTAATGAGCTTTGGGTTCTAAAGGGGAAATTCAACCAATAATCAGTTCTACCAATACATTCCTCTGGGGACTGGAAGGCAGTGACCCTCTAGGATTGCTAAGAAAGAGGAATTTGAGGCATACTGAGAACAAATCTTGTTTTTCGGTCAGCTGAATAACTGTAGGTGGATAGATCAGGAGTGGACTGTTAATTATCAAACTGATCTGATTAGAAAGCACCTTAGTGCAAAATAATAGAGGCTGGTATACAAGTATCAGATTCAGGCTGACAGTGGGATGTAATTATTAGCTGGCAGTTTACTTGCACTTAGTATTACATATCATTGAATCTGTCCTAGATTTAACTGACTTAGGCGCTATTAAGTAACATATGGATGCCAAAAATTTTTTAAGGTCCCAAACTTATAATAAAGCCTAAGTGATAAATTTACCTTCCTCAAGTTCAAGCAAAATCCATGAGCAACCATAACTCCAATATAATTCCAAACAACTTCTTTAGACAGACTTCTGTGACTCCACAGAACTAGCTATACTGTCCAATATGGTAGCCTCAAACCACATGTGGCAGCTGAGTACTTGAAATATGACAAGTGTGAATTAAGATGCACTGTAAGTTTAAAATGCACACTGGGGAAAAAAGGGAGACTCTCTGAATAATTTTTATATCTATTACAAATTACTAATATGGGAACAAGTACCTCATTTCTTTAGAAAATATGACAAACACTGAATCTGTACTATCCACCTGTAACAAGAAAGTTCTTAGCTTTTGATGATAATTTCATTCTACTTCCAAAGCAAGACAGATATTCAGGATTAGATTTGACAGTAGAAAGTTTATCAATATTATCAATATTAACATCATATTTAAAGAGCTTTTCACCACACTCAGAAATAGCATAAACAAAGAATACTTAGAATTACAGGAAGGGATAAAACCTATTATCTTGCCCTAAAAAAGAAATCTGTCTTACTCCTTGGAGAATTACTTCTGGGGTTCTTCTCTGAACACCAATAACACGACCTCCCTAGGAAAGTCAGGGCTGTTGTGTGCAGTGCTGCAGGGAAACCGACACAGGGACTGAGGTGGCATGACTTTCTGTGTCTGGTCACTACTCTCCCGGTGGTCTCTGGAGCAGCGTATATATCCAGAAGAAAAGCCTTTTTATTAATACTTACGTATCTTAATTTCTAGGCCTAACGTTGTGTGGGAGGAAAGGCATACAAAATTCATCTCACCCTCCCTTCTATAAAAAGCTGAAATGCATTCCTTTGAAGATTTGTGAAAGTATGTTTTTCCCCATTTTCATTTTAATAGGGAAGTAGGTTAAAACGGTTTCTCAGAAATAATCAGCAGTTAAATAAGTGGCCTCTTTCATTAAGTATAAGCTGTCATTTGTGTGATAGAATAATTTAAGGATGTGTAGGCAATCAAGCTTGCAATAAAACAGATTCATTTCGAGCATTTCTGTAGTTAATACCTACACGAACCAAGTAAAAACAAGCAAAATGTTAACAGCTGTATATACCTTTCCCAGTGTCTCATTCTGACATTTTCTGCAAATTTTCTCTCATTTCTGTCTCTCAGATTCTGAGAAATGAAAATGAAAAGAAATTATAATAAGGCATTCAAAATATTTATGTACTTATGAGAGATATTTTCTCACCTCTGATAAATATGTTTAGAATGAACCCTTGGCTTTCCATTTCTTCAGTATCTGAGTGCATACTCAGGGCAAGACTGGGGGGATCGTAGGCCCTAGTGGGAACTTGTGAACAGAAGTCTCCTCATTCTAGGTTTTCTAGCTAGTGGGGGAAAGAGATGCAAGAACACTGGCAAAAACAGACAGTGGAAACACGTAATAATAGTGATACTGACAAAGTGCAGCCATTGGTAAGGGAGGCTGTAGATTAATTATGATGAGAGGGTGTCTTGGCAGAGTTAAGGCTTGATTTGGTCTGTAGGGAACTGTATATGTTTCTTCCATTGTCTTCCTAGCTCTCACTTCTTAAGGAAAGAGGAATTGCTCTTTCCTGTTGGTAAGAATCCAAGGCTTAGGACTTCCCTGGCAGTCCAGAGGTTGCTTGGGTCCTCGTGGTCCCACTGCAGAAGCCATGGGTTCGATCCCTGGTCGGGGAACTAAGATCCCGCATGCCTCACAGCGTGGCCAAAAGAAAATTCAAGGCTTCAACTGAGCCACATTGCTAGTGACTACCTGTGCTTTTAAAAAGTTAGAGGAGTGGATTTTCTCTTCCACTCATTTTCTGCCTTCATGTCGTAAGCGGATGCAGGCCTCAGCACACTTCACTCTCCTCTGCTCCATTTCTAGGAGTGAAGTCGGTAGCCTGAAGTGGGACCTCCTCTTAGTGCTCAGCCTTCTCGCCTTTCTTGGCATGTATTCTTGAATGTCTCAGTCATTGCTTCTTGCTCCTGTCGCCTGCAAGCCACCAAGGAAAAATAAAAGTTAGATGTCTAATCCAACTTCCCTAGAGTTTTGCCGAGCCGTACTTATCACTGACCCAACTGATGATAAAAGGTTAGAGGGCAGTTTTGTCGCCTTGGGCAGGAAGTGATGCTAAAGATGGTTTGTCAGGCTAAACTCCTTTATGGTCAGAATATGCCTGAAAACCACTTAAATTACCAGATACTAAACTTTTTAGAGTACTAAATCCAGATATAATTATCCCTTCCTTCTCTTTGCTTTTATCTATGACCTCCATTCCCTAGAACAAGGGAGGCCAAGGTCTAGTTTGAATGCGTAATGGTAAAAGAAGAAATTAAATTTCAATTCTCTGAATGGTCATAATGGAAAGTATATAAAACATATATAATTCATCTTTATTGTGACGTTTAAAAATCTTGTTCATTCTGAAGATCAAATGAATGTTTTTGAATAAGAATTTGACAGAGAGGGTTTGGGCATTACTTGGGTGCAACAAAACCCCACCTAATTCCCAACATGATACGCAAGATAAGAGGTGTATGCAAAGTGGTCAATAGTAACAGTCCCAGGGCTTCCATGGTGGCACAGTGGTTGCGAATCCGCCTGCGGATGCAGGGGACACGGATTTGTGCACCGGTCCGGGAGGATCCCACATGCCGCGGAGCGGCTGGGCCCGTGAGCCATGGCCACTGAGCCTGTGCGTCCGGAGCCTGTGCTCCGCAACGGGAGAGGCCACAACAGTGAGAGGCCTGCGTACCGCCCCCCCCAAAAAAAAATAGTAAGTCCTTTTGCTAACTGATAATAAGTTAGCTCCCCCCAGCCCAGAGTGGACATCAGCTGATTATATCTCTAGCACCATTTTCTTCCCCCAAAACCCATATTTTCCCCTCAGATATCCTTACCTTCCTCTTCCCCACCATGGAAGCTATAGGGTTTTTATATGATGCTGTCTACTGATCACATTGAATGTTTCATAGCAGGTACCTTAGTCAGGCAACATTAATATGTCCCTGTTCCCCGAACTTTAAGACTGGGACTAAAGAATGCTGGGGAAGAATCTATGTTTTGACTGATGCCAGAATACATAAAATTCTGGAGTTGTCAGTGCCTATGTTTCTATCATTGTTTACCATAGTAAGAGAGAATAAAGTCAATATGCAAAGAGTAGAAGAGACAAGATATAACTTTTAGGCTTGAATTATTGACTCCAGTTATTCATGAGGTCGGATTGCATAATTCTCTTCATGTAGTTTAGTCCTTAAAAACTTTGAATGCCATAAACCCACAGATTCCACTTTAGGCTTAGCTAGCTAGTCACATAAAGATTCCTAATAATACAGGTCAAAAACCTAACAAATGAAAAAAAACAAACACACTAACAAATGGAGCCGGGAAAACTGGACAGCTACGTGTAAAAGGATGAAATTAGAACATTCTCTAACACCGTATACAAAAAAAAAAAAACCTCAAAATGGATTAGACTTAAATTTGGGACTGGATACTATAAAACTCCTAGAGGAAAACACAGGCAGAATATTCTTTGTGTTAAATCGCAGTAATATTTTTTTTGGATCCATCTCTTAAAGTAAAGGAAATAAAACCAGAAATAAACAAATGAGATCTAATTAAACTTAAATGCTTTTGCACAGCAAAAGAAACCATCGACAGAATGAAAAGACAACCCACTGAATGGAAGAAAATATTTTCAGATGATATGACCAATAAGGGCTTAATATCCAACATATATAAACAGCTCATACAACTCAACATCAAAAAAAAAAAACTCAATTATAAAATGGGCAGAAGAAGTAAATAGACATTTTTTTCAAAGAGGAATGCAGATGGCTAACAGGCACATGAAAAGATGCTCAACATTGCTAATCATCTGGGAAATGCAAATCAAAACCACAATGAGATATCACCTCATACCTGTCAGAATAGCTATTACCAAAAAGAACACAAATAACACATGTTGGTGAGGATGTGGAGAAAAGGGAACCCTGATACACTGTTGATGGGGAATGTAAGTTGATGTAGCTACTGTGGAAAACAGTATGGAGGTTTCTCAAAAAAACTAAAAGTAGAACTATTAATACTATATGACCCAGCAAGTCCACTCCTGGTTATATATCCTGAAAAAAACAAAACAAAACAAAACTGTAATTCAAAAAGATACATGCCCTCCAGTGTCCATAGCAATATTATTTACAATTACCAAGATAAGGAAACAACCTAAGTGTCCATTGACAGATGAATGAACAAAGAAGATATGGGGTATATATACAATGGAATACTACTCAGCCATAAAAAAGAATGAAATTTTGCTGTTTGCATTAACATGGGTGGAGTTGGATGGCATTATGCTAAGTCAAATAAGTCAGACAAAGGTAAATACTGTATGATATTACTTATATGTGGAATCTAAAAAATACAACAAACTAGTGAACATAACAAAAAAGAAGCAGACTCACAGAACAACTAGTGGTTATAGTGGGGAGAGGGAAGAGGGGAGGAGTTATAGGTGTAGGGAAGTAAGAAGTACAATTAGATACAAAATAAGTTACAAGCATATATTGTACAACATGGGGAATATAGCCAATATTTTATAATAACTATAAATGGCATATAGCTATAAATAACTATAAAATTTGTGAATCACTATATTGAATACCTATAATTTATATAATGTACAACTATATTTCAATTATAAATAAATAAATAAAACAGAATCTAGCAGAAAGAGATTAAAAATCTTAACAAATGGATATATATAATAAAGCAGAAAATTATTTTCCAAGTATGAGAAACAACTGTGATAAGAGTAGTAATCAAGCCATTTTTCCGATCACGTAAATATCTTTTTCTATATTTATAGAAGAATTGAATAGTTGATGTTCATCATGCTAACACTGTATTATCAAGAGAAGACCAAATCATTTCCAACATGTCTTACTAAAGATGGCAGAGAGAGATCAAATATAGTTTATAAAAATATACATGAATAAATATTAAAATATATTTAGACTATAGTACCCAGTTATTTGTAAATATTTCCCAAATTCTTACTCATTATTTATTTAGGAAAATAATATAATAATTTTTGACAGTGCAGAAGGACTTCTGGAATTTCTAATGCTTAACTGTAATAATCATTATTAATCCTAGTACTCTTTTGATGTACTCTCAATAGAGGTTACTGAGACCCAAGTGAATTACCTTTGTGACATTTTATTAAGAAATAACTGTTTCTTTTTCTAAGCTCGATGTGTTTCTTTCTCTAAGATAGTCTTATTTTACTTACGTCTATTGAGAAATTTCAAAAAATCATATATTTAGGTTTCTTTAAATATTAACCAGGCCTTATTAGTCATTCCTTTCAAGCATTCTTTAGTGCCTAGAAGATAAACCAAATATTTACTTCACAGTACTTAGTTTATGAATCAGAGTTTCACTCTTCTATGTCCTGAGTGTTACTTTTACAGGGCTGTCCTATCAGAGACAGTAAGAGTAAGGTAGACCCTTGTCCAATTGACTGAAATCACGATGTTCTTGGAGTATGATTTCCTTTAAGTCACTGCAGAACTAATATACAATATAGACTTTGACTTCTCATAGGACACAGAACAAGCTCAATAAAATTTTACTTTGATTTTTATCCTCATGAAGTCTCAAACTAGGTGAATAACTATGGGTTTTGAGTAAATAATACAGCGTAAATTAATTATGTAAGAAAAAAGGCATACAGAGAATGGCAAATGTGTGGACTAAGTGTAGGTTGACAGGTAAGTGAGAGAGAAAGGATAGGAACAACAAGCAACAGCTTGGCAAAAAGAGAAAACAGCTCAGAGAGCAACCAACAGATGAGCATTAACAAATATTATATTTTGGAATAGTATTAGAATTTGACCAAATGTGAACAGTAAATTATATTTCTTTCATAATTTACAGTCATATTATTACCTGTTTTGATTGTGCTTGGGACTCAATTTATAGAGGTGACGGAATGATGACACAGTAAGGCCAACGCTGTTGAAGGAAGTTGTATTACTCGCAGTTTCCTAGAGAAGGGAGCCCACCACGCCATGCAGTCACATGGGGAAGCACTGGGGTTGGTCAGGAGGCAGAAGAAGCCAGGGGAAAGCATGGCCCAGAGACTGTATTTTGATTTCCACGGGAAGGAATAGCTGAGACAGGGTAAGGCAAGTTTGAACAAGTTTAGGATTGAGTAGCTTAAATACTTTCATTGGGCTTTGGGCTATAGTAGTGGTCTCTGGTTGTCTAGTACTTGGTGGCTTAGGTCAGGGAGAGTATTGGCTTGGTGTTTGACAGTAAGATAAAGGAGGTGGGTGAGGATCTGGGCTTTCTTTGGCTTTGTTAGTTTGCATATGAAAGGCATGCTTATGGGGGAATGATTTACTCTCTCTAGGAATTAGCTAGCCCTGGGAGGACCAGTCTCTCCCTGGCCAGAAAGGCCTCTAAGATGTCAAAGCATCAGAAAATATTGAAAGAAAAAACATGATTAATATTCTACCCTAGTTTAGGTAGTTTTATCAGGCTTCTTCTTAACCACTTCTTAGAGTTACATAGTACATTATTAATGTTAAATAATATTAACATCACTTTAAAACCTAAGAATCATCATTTTTATATGATTTTAAATGTGTAATTAAATGCTAAAAATATTAATTTAATGTTATGAAAGTTTTAAAATGTTTCCTCTTAGCTTTTAAATACTTCCATCCCTCTCTTCAGTACTGCAGCCTCATCCCTCCTTTGCATATTCAGCCATCATTATCAGAGCTCCATTTTATTTTAAAATACAGGGCATGGCAATCATAATGACAAGTGATGCGGAGGGAGAAACAGACAATTGCAGTAGCTTGTTATATAATATGCTGCATCACCTGTGCTAATATCAGTCTTGTTGATTCACCACATATGCTGTTTCATTTAAAAACTGCATAAAGCAAATCAATGTAATGGAGAGAATTAATACCATAGGCACTTTGGGTTTATTTTTAATATCTAGAGGATATTAGATAAAGACAAATAAATACATCTCTTTCACACACCTATTTGCACAAGCACACACAGGAATGTACACACGTATTCCATAGCATCAGCTGTTTCTATTTGAAATTCACTGTTTTCAAACATACATGATACAGAGCATATTCCAAGAGTAGGGTTGGTATTGAATAGGATCAAGTAAAAACAATTTTGAAAACTGTCATGAGTTTGAATTTAGAGACAATAAATATCGCACAATAAATGTATCTCATTTACATAATATGTTAATATTTACTAATTACATTTTAATTATTAGTATATATTAATGATATATTTAGTTAAAATCTTACAGTATACTCTACAATAGAGTAGTTAATGTTTTGATTAAAAAAACATACTGTTTAAAAAAACAAAAATACAAACAAAAAAATAAAATAAAATAAAAAATATACTGTTAATAAATACAAAGTTTGGTTTTGACTTAATATGACATACGCACAATACAGAAGTCCATATCAGAAATTTTGTCACAAATCTCCCTTCAGTGGACTTCCTCATGAGATATGCAGTCATTTACCATAAGCCGTGAATCTTTTTATAAGTTACTAAAAACACAATATGTTTATTGGCATAATTTAAATGTTATAGTACATCAGGGTGGCTATGGTGTCTTATACAATGAATGCATGAGAACAGTGTGAGAATCCATTCAAATTTATCAGGAAAATGTTTTATGTCTAGTGCTTCCTGAAAGTTGAATAACTTAAAACTAATACTAAGTGTGCTTATATAAGAGGAAATGAATCAAACTTTTTTTGTGGGGGAGGGGGGAATGTTTTTAATCAAGTGAAATATCCTGTCAGTGGATGTTACTCTATATTAATAATGATTTTATCTCTGAAATGTCTTTGGAGGAACTGTGGAACGTAATCACCGTGTTTTCAAATTCAAGAATTTTGCCCACAAGTAATCAAGCTAAAATAAATTGCTCTCATTTGCTTTTCTGTTATTGTGATAAAACTACTTAATGACTGTCTCGATATCAAATGTAGGAATTTAGATCAGCATTGGAAAAATGGATTTTTTGTCTATCTTACATTTTAGTAAGGAAAAATATGGTGAAAAAGGTCAAGATTAAAACAAGTTTTGGACATTGTAGCCAATAAATAATCAGCTGTACTCTGTTAATATTAAAAATGTTTGGAAGCTAACCAGGTCCAGCCCAGTTCACCAGAAATAATGTGTCTTACAGGGATTTGGCGCTAAAATATCAACTAACGGTAAAGAACTAGTATTTGTTTATTCTGTGTTTATAACTTTCTGTGAGTCACAAAGGGAACAGCTGTAACGGGAACAGGCTTTGGTCATTGGCCAAATGTTTTCTTCTCTTATTTAGTATCTGACGGTCATTGGAAATATGGGGCAACTCTGTCCTTCCCCAGCTTGAAGACAGGACTAACGTCTGACACCAATTTGCACATTGAGGTGGATGTGAATGTAGATGGAATGTCTACATGTAGACATGTAGAATATAGATGGAAATTTTGTGTGAAAAAAACATGCCTTCTTTATTGTGAGGGTTTCTTTGCCAGTTACAGGCTTATTGGCCAGTCTTCCATGTAGAATGTGCAGAAGGGACCCTTAGAAGTTAGAGGCAGCCACAATTTAACCGTCAAAACCCCATGTGGGAAAATTTTTACCCTCACAACTGCCTCAGACTGGTATGGATCTAGTTCTAAAAATCATTTAGCTCTGTGCCTTAGCAGAAAACCTGAAAATCGCCAGTGTGAAGTTTACCGGCTTTTTAATTGGTGATGCTTAGATGCTTGTGGGTGACATAGGACTGGCTGCCCCAGATTACATGACTGTGTTCTTCTTTACCTTTCTCTGAATGCTTTTTGTAATTTCATTCAGCATGGAGTAGAGATACCTGGTAGGACTAAATTCAGAGATCTCCATGGCCTCTCTGCAATCTTGCTGAGATACTCCAGCCACATGCTGTTTCATGTCGAGGTGGTTCTTTCTATAAGCAATGAATTCTAGGCTCTAAGGTAAGAGCACACACGTGTGTGTTTGTGAACGCATATGCTCGTAATCATGCATGTGTGTATAAAGTCAGAAGAGCGAAATGACCACTGATATTTCAGCGCTATTCTATAAGAAGCATCTTTAATAGCAATGTCTTTTGTTTGTCTCCCTAGATATGAACACTGTAAGATCATAATTAGAATTTCTATCTCTATGAACAGGAATGAACTTTGGACAGACGGCCTGACTTGACTGACATACAGTAAGGGTTGAAATCAGGAAGACTTTTCCTTCCTTTTTCTGTCTCTCCATTTCTTGCAAAAATAAAACACTATCTCCCTTATAATCAGTGGCAGAGAATAACAATGTTGCTTAAGACTAGAGTCTAAGCTATACGTAAAATTATGAGACCAGGGACCAGAAAAATATTAGTGCATGAGAGTACACAGTCCTCCTCCTCCTTCTTTTCACATCATTTTAGCAAAAAGAGGCTGAAATTGGGTTCCTTTTGAAGGCCTGATATCTTACGATAGGCCAAGAGGCTGCCCAGAATTGTGGTAATTATAAGTGGTTTTGGGACACACTATTTGAGCTTGGGAAAATATTCGGTAATGGTCAAAGAAGTCTGCAGACAGTAAGCTACTGCAGTAATCAGAGTTGATTCCAGGATGTGTTTGTGTTTTCTAGAATTGGTGGTGTTAAACTGGTGCCGTGATTTTCTTGTGTTTCCTTTTGAAACTTCCTATGGAACTTTGGAAAAGTGGAACACATTGGAGATGTGCAGTTTGAGTAGTCTGACTTTGGATATGCTTAAAAAGCTACATAAGTTTCAGATGAAGAAAGCCCTGGCTTCAGATACTAACAAAGAAACCTAAATACATTCCAACTTGGTATCTTAATGAGATCCCTCTGGTTATATTTGAATAGAATAGAAAGAAGTGCTTTAAAGTGATGTTTTTCTATATTTGGTGAGAACTTAATTTCCCTCCAGTTTCAAGGGTTTTATTATGAGGGGTTAATAGGGTGATTTTTGTGTGGAGTGAAAAACGCAGAATACATTAGCTTGTGGGTAATTGGACTCCACTCTCCTTGGACTCTTTGTATTGCTCTGTATATCCCTCAGAATAGGCCAGATTATGCAGAATAACAAACAATTCTAAAATCTCAGTGGATTAAAACAACACATGTTTATTTCTTGGTCGTACTATACATCCACCGGGGGATGCCAAGAAATTTTCCTCACTGTAGTCCCCATTGTATATGAACATAATATTACACGCAGGATGGAATCAGGATAATTTCTTAGTCTAGCCATAGAGTGTGGTCTTTTACTGAAGTGAAACAAATTGAAGAAAAATCTTTTCCTGACCTATTTCAGCAAGTTTTGGAGGAACATCAAAGAAACATTCATTAAAACATTTATGGAATAAACATTATTATCTCATTTATTCTCACAGAGATTCATAGGAACATTTGCAAATCTTCAGAACAGAAATACAAAATTTTATATTTATATTTAAGAGCTTATAAGATGCTTCGCCGGATTGACTATTTAGACCTAGCTCTCCTTCTTAAAGACTTAAATTTTGCTTCAATTTTTATTATTATATTTTCATGGTTAGATGCTCAAAACTCTTTACCCTCAAGACAGAGAAATATTGCTAGAGATGGGTTTAGTACATGAACTGTATTGGTCCAACGTGTTAGGCACTGAACAATTTAATGCGATAACCACAACAGTCAATATTTGTCCTTATTTGGCAGTGGTCTATTTGTATTCCAGTTTTTAAAGAGAAATTTTCTTAGACTTCACTGTCCCTGATATTTCTGTCTTGGAACTCCATACAACTAATGTGGCAAGTTGATCTGGGGCTCACTTCTTTTTGAATAAGTAGCCCAGTTAATTCCACTTCAGTCGAGTTCAACTTGACTAGAGATTACATTGAGTCCTGGGTCCAAAGTCTCAGTTAATGATAAAAATATGTATACATTTGCCTGAATGTGTTCCCTGCACATATATTTCTCTCAGGGACTTTATGGATGTGGATGAGTGGGGAGTGGGTACCGAAACTGCAGCTGTAACAGGAAACTCACCAAGGGTTCAGGATATTTGGATTCCTCATCCTGATAGTAACTTTTTTTCCTTCCTCTTTCTCTCATTCACCATTGAGACGAAACTAATAACTAACTTTTTATGCTTTAAGGTTAAAAAAGTTTAAAAAGTCTCCGTATTTAATCGAGACCATGTTTTCTTTAGCCTATTCTTATCTATATTGGTAGGATTAGTTTTAGCTTACTGAATTTATAACTGATGTGAAGACAGGATTTAGTCATGGAAACTATTAATCACTAGCTAATACTCCTGTGTCTTAGGGCAAAGAAAAAATAGATTCTAAATGTTTGTCTTACCATTTCAGCAGTTTTTCACTATATGTTCAGTGACATATTTGCAAAGTTGTAAGTGGATCCATTTTGATATAAAGATAAATATGGGAAAAGCAATGCCTTTATATTTAGCAATTTCCAGGGAAATTCAGTAAAAGGAATGCATATGAATAGCCAGGATAGTTTGTTACAGTTTTGAAATCTTACAAAGCTAACATAATGAAATTAATAGGATTTTACTGCTGGTGTTGGAGACGTACTGGTTAAAATTAGAACTATGTAGGAGGTGAAATCCAGACCACCTGTTATAATCACAGTTGCAGTAACAATTTTTTTGTATTTATTTGTATTGGCTAGGTAATTGAAAAAGAAAGATATTACTCACAGTGTAATTCAAGTAGAAAGGTATTATTTAAAAAAGATATTACTCACAATGTAATTCAAGTAGAAAGGTATTTTCAGATAGCAAATGAGTTTTAGAAAGTTTTATCAGCTCTTAAGATTTCAAAATACACTGTATCTTGGCCTCCTGAATCACATCTCTGCAGTCTAAGCACATGAATGGAGGGGATCGAAGAAATAGTTCATGTGCTAAGCAGCAATCACACTTCATCTTAAGAATAACATAATTGGGCTTCCCTGGTGGCGCAGCGGTTGCGCGTCCGCCTGCCGATGCAGGGGAACCGGGTTCGCGCCCCGGTC
>NC_041218.1:68140989-68160562 GCF_002837175.3 Physeter macrocephalus
TACCACAAAAAAAAAAAAAAAAAAAAAAAATAACATAATTGGGTGTATTATTACTCCCATTGCATGGAAGGACAAAGTGGTATTCAGAAAGTTAAAGTTTAGTGCCTACTGTCACATGGCTAGTAAGTGAAATCACCAGTATTTTAATAAATATGTCCCTAATATTAGTGTCCATGTATTATATTACTTCAGAGCTGACACCCCCTTAACCAGTGGAGATAAATTTGTCATTTAATCAAATGACCCATTTCATTCTAACGATTAACCTGTCTATTGGAAAACGCCAAAAGAAGAATTCTTTGGACAACTTACTCATAATGTCTTATTCATGTTAGATAGCCAATTAATATTCATTGAATTAATCTACTGACTACCATTTTGTCAATGACAATCACATTTCTAAAAACCAGCAAATTCCATAAGAGTTGTCTAATCATCACCTTTTCACACTGGCCTTAGGTTTGATTTATCAGTTGGACCAAGTGGTAGAGATTTTTAATAGGGTAATTTATTTTTAGGAAACATAATGTGCTCTAAACTTATACAGATACATTTGTCACCAGGTTCATTGAAGCCTTCTTTATTCCATTTATATTTATTAAAATGTCATACTTCCAGCTAACATATTTTCCCCAGGTTATTATTAGAATACTATATATAAGAAGAAAAAGAAAAAAAAAAGCAAGTCTAATACAGTAATTAAATTGAGTGTCAAAAAATAGCAAAGTTGTCAATTTTTGTAGCGGGATGCAAGTATACCTATATCAGTACCCATTTACAGCTTCCGCAAGGTTTCAATATAACAGTTTCTGGTTGATGTTGCTCTCTAATAGGTAAATTCCATCTTTGCTTTCCACTTTTCCTTTATGTGATGGCATCACCACATCTTTTACAGTAAAAACACATTTGTCTACATTGCTTCTTGTTGCAGACAACCCTTTTTGGTCTATTTAGAGTGCACCATCCTCTTCTTTTCCCAGGACACAACTAATTAATCCAGAGGTAGACATGTGACACAAGCAGCACCAAAAGGAGGCACCTCTTGCTCTGGGATAAAGCTTTAAGTTCCTGGAGTAAGCCTATAGAAAACCTGCCAAGGATATAAAAGGAAAATATCAGAAGCAGAGCCAAGAGTTGGGAAGGGTTTTAGCAGAGGGGAATGGGGGAGAAAGAAAGAGATTGAGAGAGAGACTAACGCATGTGCTTGGAGTCTTGGATCTAGTCTTCTTGGAATGCAATAGCACACTGAGTCTTCTTGGCTTTTTAAATTAGTACCTCCAGCATTCTTTTACTCTAGTTGAGCTGGATTTCTGTCATTTCTAACTGAAAAATGCTATGGTTAATTCTTCCTTCCATCATATTTATCTTATAGGGAATTTATATCTAACTGTGGCATACAAAAATAGGCTGCTACTTTGAAATGGCAGTTTTTTGAATTTTGTTTTAGAGTTATAATAAAAATAAAATTATCATTATATTTGTGATTGTTATTATAGCTAATATTTATGTAGCATTTCCCAACTTCACATACATTATTTCACTCAATCCTTATAACAGTCCTATTATTTTGGTGCTATTATTACTGCATTTTTCAAGATGAGGAAGATGAGGTACAGAGAAGTCAATGAATTTTCCCAGGATCACCCAGCCGGTAGTGTTAAAGGTGGAATAAAAGTGTGGACAGTTTGGATTTAAAATCTGTTCCCTAAACCAACCAGCAATGCCCTTTGTGACAGTCTTTGTTTACAAAAAAGGGAGAAAGAGATATCTCTTCACTTATATTTAATTCCTTTGTGTAATTTTCACAAATTTTCTTTAGAGTATAGAGTACTGCTTATCCAACACTTTTCACAGCTTCTTGTATCAAAAATGGGAAAAATGTGGTTATAGACACATAGCAAAGTCTATCTTCTCCCTCCTCAAAAGCATGGCATGGTGCACATTGTCTTTTTCATTATAATAACATGTTTTCCTGGCAGACTTCAATTGAGTCTTAGTCAACAAAATTTACATATGTATGTATCTTTAGCAGGAAATGAAAACTTTGAAGAGCTTATCTCCCGGGGATAGATATTTAACAGACTTTTAAACTTCATCTAGGAGTGCTTTTTTTTTTTTTTTAAATGAAGAGCAACGTAAACATCTGTTTATGGCCTAGATATTTAACAAAAGTGAATTTATGCCCACACCTGAAGAAAAGGGTGCAGAGGAATATTTCTATTTGTAATCAGCATGGTAAAGGAAGTTTTTCTCTGCCAGTTAATTTCCCAGAGAATGCTGCTAGCTGAATGCTTCATCATAATTTAATTCCACTCCTCTGAGCTAATCAAATCTATGATTCCTTTTGGCAGAGATCGGGGTTCGTAAAGTTTCACTTGAATATCTTCTTTAAAGTTAAAAACGTCTCTAGGTTGAATTCCCTGGTGGTCCAGTGGTTAAGAATCCGTCCTTCCACCGCAGGCGGCATGGGTTTGATCCCTGGTCGGGGAAATAAGATCCCGTATGCCACGAAGCCAAAAAAAAAAGAAAAAAAAGGCTCTAGAAATGTGCTTCCATTGTTATTACAAAGAAAAGAATCATTACTTTTATGTCTTATGCTCTCTACCCAAATCCTGGTAAAAAGAAGCAGGCATTGAGTATACACACGAAGCATGAAAAATAAAGTTTGGACCACTGTATAGTTGTACATGTTGTTTGCTATTCAGGTGGCCAGCACAGAAATTTAATTGTCAATAGATTTCTCCTTTTGCCAGCTCAACTATCCCTGCTTTCTGTAATAAATTCTCAAGTCATTTATATAGTAACCTTTCTGGGAATTGAGGTAATTATATTCCTTCTATAGTGCATTAAGACATTTGGGTAAATTAACCCCTGAAAGAGTCTTAGTATAGTGACTGGAACATGGGAAATAATAAATGTTATATGTCATATTAACAGTACATGACTAACCCAAACTTTCTTTTTTTTAATACTATACTCCAACCCAATATTGAGTAACTCATGGACAACTTATAAATATCTTTTTTCTTTAAAAAGCAACACTAGTAGTTTATAGTTTGCCTGTTGAGCCCTGATGTGTGTGTGTCTACTTACCTATTATTTTCTGAGTATCCATGCTGTCATAATTTGTTAATACTTTTATGAATCAGTGTTTGCATCATTATCTTAAATTGTCCAACTATTTGATATGTTATAGCATTTTTTTTTACTACACAAGATAAAAAGTGGCCTAAATTTTTAAAAAAATTTAAAATATTAACCAGGATTAATAATAAAATCAATAGAATCCATGAGGCATTGACCATTTTCATTTACTTGCTATTAGATTTATTTTTAAAAATATAGGTTATTGAGTACTGAGTTATGCTATATCAAAGATAAGTCTTTTAATTTAATACAGCCTATTTTATTGAGAATCCTGTGTTAAACTTAGGGTAATAACTATGCTCAGAAATTGAAATATACTAGGAAATTTTATTCTGGGAGAACAAACAAAGACATTTTTACCTCATGACAAACCATGATCAAACCCTTGGGCTCTATTGCATAAGACTTCAGTTCCCAAAAATCCAATAATCTATTCCTGTGAATCTATTTCTCTTGTGAATTCCTCTGAATCTCTTTTTATTTACTATTTAGAAATTCAATGATTAATATTATTTATTAGAAGCTATTCTGGGAAGGCCAAACAATAGATATTTCCTACGCTGATTCTGCCATAAGTATCTCTTTCTTAAAAGTGAAAGAGAAACAAATTTAAAAGTCTCAAAGAAGATATGTTTTGGTACAGGGTACACAGTTGTAACTCTTTTCCAAAAGATTGTTTATCATCAGTTTCCTCATGGTTTTCTCATGGGTGATGTTTAATCCCTACCTGAAACCATGAATATATGACACACATGGTGCTTCCTCTTATTTGGAAATCATAATGACTTTGGATACAGAAGACTATCCCTTTCTTCAGTTTACTAGCTAAAATGGAATTTAGTCATGAAGGGATTTCAGTGTTTCTTATAAAAACTGAGACCTGTAAAGTACCAGTCAGTGGTAGCATATAAAGGTGTTGGTGTGGGGTTGTGAGCAGTTAGTCACAGTGCAGACACCAAAGGAATTATTTTCCATAGAGATTTTTAAAGGATATCAAAACTCAAAAGCAACTAAATTTTGATCTTTTTTCTTTTATCACCATTTGCTAGCAATTCTAAAAAATGTCAGTGATAAAATATTCCTCCCTTTTGGGACAGATTGCTTTCTTTACATTGTTTCTGCTGACTTGATACACCACTGTCAGTATATATTTGGAAATATTTTATTATTCAAAGTATTTATGTTAAGTTAATCCATCCTTAAAGGTCAGCCCATCCATTTTCCTTCTACTTCGATCTTCTGGAATTGTGTTAACATTTAATCATACTAAGGAAGCCCCTTCCCCCCACACGGCTGCTTGCTTTATTTTCATGCATTATCTTTACAAATTAAACAAATACAAAATGGCATAGCACTTAGTTTTAATGTCCTTGAGTAGTAATGAGGTTAAACATTTTATGTAGTTATTCAAGGGCACAAATAATCTACCTGATGAGAAAACTCAGTGATTGACTGCAAGCTGCACATAGATTTCAGGATGACCATGGATAAAACGCTCTTCCTCTTCCCTCGTCAGACTGTCATTGTGCATTTTCAGGGTATTGGTAATTGCTTATTACTCTCAGCCAGATATAAACCATGTATGCAGTGGGCCAGTGGGAAAAATCTTGGAACTGAGCAAAAGAGTTTTTCCTCACTATGTACCAAAATTCATACCTTCTATCTTAATAGCAACTTCTTAGAAGTATTAAACTCCCCAAACATCCTGGACAACCTGTACATAAAACATAGCTGAGGGCTTCCCTGGTGGCACAGTGGTTGACAGTCCGCCTGCCGATGCAGGGGACAGGGGTTCGTGCCCCGGTCCGGGAAGATCCCACATGCCGCGGAGCGGCTGGGCCCGTGAGCCATGGCCGCTGAGCCTGCGCGTCCGGAGCCTGTGCTCCGCAACGGGAGAGGCCACAAAAGTGAGAGGCCCCGTACTGCAAAAAACAAAGAAACAAACAAACAAAGCTGAGCTGATTAGAATTCACTGCCCTAAGGGAGAATACCACCATGACAGTTTTAGCAATCTCTCAGGAAGGGTGAGTCAGAGATTATCTATAGGATTTAGGGGTTTGTGCCTAAGAGGTCTGAGTCTTTGAAAGTAGGGAACTTCTTGGAATTAGACAAAGATTCTGACGTAATAGTTTGATTGGTAGACATATTAAGGTAAGGATCTAAAGGTGCCCTGGAGTGTCATTCTGCAGACTTTATTGGTATGAACACCAAGTGTTTAAAAAAAAATTTTTTTTACACCCTTAGGGAAAAAACAGGCCCTCTCTATTTTACCATAAGTTTCACCAGTTTTATGGCACTGAACTTCACCTGTAACATTTTCTAACTGGTCCTGAAGGCATTTGACCTTACAACCCCCTCCATGCCCTTCTGAATGGGCCCTATGGTAGTCTGTTTCACAGATGTATAATCTATTAATAAATTGAAAATAAATATATTTTAGAGCACGCACAAGTCTTTATATGTTCACTTAAAAGTTTACATTGAAAAAGTGAACTAAAAACAAAGGGTGATTTGGCAATATGCTTGTTCTAAGTTTAGGCATGGACTTTAGAACAGGAGAATTAGATGTTAAAATCCCAGCTCTACTACTTACTAGCTGTGTAATTCTGGCTACATCAGGTAATCCTTCTGAGAATCAGTATCCTCACCTATTAAGTGAAGATAATAAAATGTTTCATGTTTTTTTAATCATAAATCAAAATAAATTTGAGTGGACTGAATAATTATAAGATAAAAAAATCAGTATGTAGTAAAATGTAGAAGAAAATTGAATATTGGATTTAAAAAGGATTTTCAACAATTGTATAAACAGAAAAGAAAGAAATCGCAAATTAATTATTAAATGCTTTGATGCATAAACCTGGGAAAGGGTACATTTGGTATGTCAAAAAAAAGGTAACAAAACCAAAGGGAAATGATAAATTAAGATTTAAAAAATCAACAGATAAAAACCCTAAGATTGTAGTAAAAGATGGACAAAAGACGTGGACAAAATTCACTAATAAATATAAAAATGGGCAAATTAAATGAGCAAATCACAACAAAAGTAATGAGAAAAATGTTCAACATAACTCACTTTTAGGAATTTTAAAATTAAAGCAAAAAATGTTCTAGTTTACCAAAGAAATAGGCAACAGTGGGAATTATAGTAGAATCTGGTGTCAGAACAAGTGTACAGTTAAAAATTTTGGTAAAGGGGCAATCTTTTGGAAAGCAATTTGATAGCTAATGCAAAGAATGTAAGTATGTTCAAGGCTATTAACCCAGGAATTTCATATTAATACTTTATTTAAAAATAAGCACTGGATAGGATATAACTCTCCAAGTAAGGGAGAATATTTTAGTGTATTATGGGGATATCTGTGTGAAAAATTATATATAATATAATTACAAAGAACTAATGATATGAGAAAATACAGTATCTTAAAAATATATCAATCCATATATGTTATAACCTAAATTGTCTTTTTAGTATTATATGCATAAAACATTTTAATGGAAATCATTAAAATGTTAACAGAAACCTTATTTAACAGACATCTCTTGATCCTTTTCTGTGTGCCAGATGCTACTCTAGGAGTTTTACAAGTATCAAACCAACTAATTTTGATTAAAATCCCACAAAAGAGGTACTATTTTTATCCCTATTTGATAGGTTAGGAAACTGTGTGTATTAAGGAACTGGAACTCATTATCAAAGACTTTTCCAGAAAGAAGAATCCAGACCTAGATGGTTTACTGTGGAATTCTATAAAATATTTATGGAAATAATGATTTCCAGTAGTCTATCAGAAAATAAGGAAGGGATGAGTACATTCCAACTTGCTTTATGAGGACAGCATAACCTTAAGAACAACACCCCCGCCGCCCCCCAAAAATTACAAAGACAATTACTCACCAATATTTTTCATGTACGTAAATGCACAAACCTTTAACAAAATATATTATCTCAAAAATGCTAGGTTAATTTAACACTGAAAATCAATCAATGTAATGCACCATCTTAGAATTCAAGGAGAAATAATCAATGATCATTTCAACAGATATAGTAAAAACATTTGACAAGCTTTAAGACCTATTCAAAAATTTCTGAAAACTAGTAATATAAGGAGTTTTCAATCTGTTCAAGGGCATTTATGACTAATGTATAGGTAGCATCATACCAAATTGTGAAATGTTGATTATTTTCCTCCTAAGATTAGAAACAAGGCAAAGGTGCTCTCTCTTACCTCTCCTATTAAGTGTTATACTGGTGAGCCTAGCCATAGAAATGAATCTAGAAAAAGAAAATAAAAATATAAAGATAGAAATGAAGGAAAGTTTCTCTATTTGTATGTGGCATGATTTTGTATGCAGAATATCCTAAGTAATCTTCCAAAAATGATCAGAACTAAGAATAAATTTAACAAGTTCTCAGAGTAGAAGTTTAATTTTTTTAAAAATCATTTTTTATACAATGACAAATAATTGGATATGAAATTTTAAAATAATTCTAATTATTGAGGAGGCAATAAATGTTAAAATATGTAGATATAAATTTGACAAAAGTCATATAAATCCTCAACACTGAAACCATTGCTTAGAGAAATTAAACAGCACCTAAACAATGGAGGTAAAATAATACAAAAGTATTTGTTGGATGACCCAATGTTAAAAAGATGTCAGTTTTCACCAAATTAATTTATAAACTCAACACATTCCCAGTTATTATTCTAACAGGCTCCTTTCGTGCTTTCTTTCTCTTCCTTCCTTCCTTGCTTTCTTTTTTTCTCTCTCTCTGTCTCTCTTTTTCTCCCTCCCTCCCTTCCTTCCTTTGAATTTGACAAGCTGATTCTGAAATGTATATGCAAATACAAAAGACCTAGAATCCTGAAAATGAAAAAAAGAAAAAAAATGTTTGGAAGGCTTACATGAACTGAATTCAGAAATCACCTATTAAGATATAGTAATCAATATAGCATAGTACTGGCATAAGGAATGACAGATCAATGGAACAGAAGAGCTCAGAAATAGTTTCACTTATACAGTGAAACTATATAAATGAATCTAGATTTTTTGTTGATTTTCAATAAAGGAGCTGAATCATTCCATGGGGAAAGAAAAATCTTTTTAATAAATGGTGCTGGAATATCCACAAAGAATAAAATGAATCTCAACCCTTACTTTACACCATACAATCCTAGTGTTAGAAAAATGGTATCTTTGCAAGGAAGGTAAAGCAGTTGATCCACTAAAGTTGAATGTCTTACTTTCTCTGAATGGCTCTAAAGAGGAAATGAGAAATAATTTCAGATGTTACAGTTTTGGCAAAGATGGACCATAGAGAAGCAGATCTTGCTCTACTTGTCAAGAGAAGACATAATTCTGTAAGACCTTGAGCTACAATGTTATGTGGCAGCCTGGATGGGAGGGGAGTCTGGAGGAAAATTGATACATGTATATGTATGGCTGAGTCGCTCTGCTGTGCCCCTGAAACTATCACAACATTGTTAATTGGCTATACTGCAATACAAAATAAAAAGTTTATTTTAAAAAAAGACCTTGAGCTATGCTCAGGGATGTCTTTAAGTTAATGACATAGTCGTAAATGAACATTTTCATCTTTACTAGGTCATTAAAGACAGGGACCCCAATGGAATGCTGATACTTTTTCTAGCCCCATCACATTAGAAGCTGAAATGCCTTTATTTCGATAGTCTTCTCTGGATCCAGTACTAGAAAAATACAACTGACAAATGCTTGCTATTACTTCCAATTTATTTTATCCCTCATGCCAAATAAAAAGGTTTCTTTTCTCTTTTAGGTGCTTGATATTGAGAGTTTACCATGATTTGGCCAGATGAGTGAATTAGGGAGGATGATCCGTCTTCAGTTGTTCTAGCAAATTTAGTGGCCTTCTTTGACAAAGTGTATTATTTTAAGACATTGTGCATCTCAGATTAACTGGGTCGAAAGAACCAGATTAGCAGCATTTGGGGCAGGGCTTTGGGACTAAGCTTATAAAGAGACAGACACTAGTCCTGAGGGGAGGTATTCTGGGCATCCAATACAGAATTTTAAAAAGAAGAGTACTAAGAGCACGTAATTCCAGGTAGATTTAACAAAATGTAGACTAGGCGGGGAGAACAATTTCTTTACTCTGGAAGAAATGAGACACTCAGGATCATATCCAGGTGATCCCCGAGGGAATAGAGAGAGACTGACAAAAACTAGGGAGGGCACCAATTCTAGGAAAATGTTGGTCTAAATGTAAAAATTCTGAAAAGAACTCAGGCATGAAAGCTAAGGCAGAAGCACAATTGGAATTTAGAGCTCCAGTGCACATGGCAGGGGTAGGAAATGGAGTGACGTATGAGGCAAAAAGCCTAGGGTTTGAGAATGCATTTGAATGCTCTGAGCACACATGGAGAAGCCAAAGGGTTAGCTTCTTCTCGGCCACCATACCTGAATCCATCCAGTGTCTTCAGTCTCCAGGAGGTACAATGAATACATAGTCTTAAATTTATATTCCTTAATTCTGAGCAGTGTTACTGTCCTGGACTTCTACCTAGTCATCTATCCTGGTGAAGATGGATTAAATAGAATGTTTCATGATTGTTTTATCGTAGCAGCCTACCTTTAAACCTGAGAACTCTGTTTTCAAAAGTATGGTTCAAAGACCAAGTTCTTCACATTCAGCTGTTTATCACATTCACTTCTTTATGGATCCTTTTTTTTTGCATCAAGTTTAAGAAGCCTTTGATCAGTCCTAGGTTAAGATTCCTATGCACTACCCCAGGCTGAGTCAGAACTTCTGGGGGTGGAGTCCAGGAATTGACATGGTTTCCCCAAACTATCATGAGAAAGTGTTCCTTTTTAAAAAGGAATGACTATGTTCCTAGAAAGCTCAGTATTGGCAACATTATTTTCAGTTTCTTTTGCTTCTTAGAACATTCAACCTTTTAAATACTCTTCTCATTTAATACCTCCAATGATTCATTCACTTGTTGCCATTAAGTGACAGAAGCACAAAACCAAGCTTTAAATACAGAACAGTAAATTGTATGATCATGAGTAAAAAGAGCACTCGCTGTGTGGTTGTCATGATGGGCTTTTAGTTCTGTGATGTGATTCCAATTCTGGGTTGCAGCAGTCATAATTACAGCAATGCCATTTAGCCTACATAGTCAGGAGAAAGGGTAATCACAGTGTAGAAAACAGTGACCCAAGACATCCATTACTACTGAGGGCATTAGCTATGCTAGGCTCGCATGAAATGCACCACATGCCTGTTTGGGAGAGGGTTCTCTAAGGAAAACAGTGCCACTCATGAGCAGTAATAATGATTATCACAGTTTGCAAAACAATTTCAGTGCCATGTCATCAAAAAATGACCCTGAGAGGCCTCTCTAACATCCCTTGTTAGGCCCCCAGCCAGCCAAACATTATGGTTAAAAGTAACTGTGACAAAGAAACTGCGTGGGTTTTAGAATTATAATCTATAATTTTTTGCCAGCTCCTTCTGACAGATTCTTTATTTCAGAGTGTCTGTTGCTTAGAAAAACATTTAGGAGGAGGTGAAACCTAGATGGATTTTCACTTCTGACTCAAGCCTGATTTGATTACAATAGGCACTATAGGGCTGTTCAACTTTGCTAGCTGGCATGGAAAAATCAACTTGTTTCAAAACAAGTGACCTAAAATATAAGCTGTGTGTGTGTGTGTGTGTGTGTGTGTGTGTGTGTGTGTGTGTGTGTGTAGGTTTTCATTACAACTGTACTATTCCAAATAAGACTTGACCTGTCTTTTATCATTTTTATTTCCGAATACTGTTTGCCATTGTCTATAGTAAGAAGCTAATGTGTTTTAGAAAAAAAAATTGAAAAGCACATAAAAACTATATAAAAAAATGCTTCCTAACGAGGCTCAAATAAACTAGTGTTGCCTCTAGTACATGAATGTAGTGAAAACAAAACGATCAAAAAGAGTTAACATCTCTGGAATTGTCATTCCAATATTTTATGCTCACCCTTTGATAAATCATATTTATTGGCATTCTTCACATAATTTATTAGAATATTAAAACAGATTACTGAGAGTAATACTGAGAAAAACATAGCAATGCATGTCATAACAATATCTGGCTTTGAGTAAGTTAGGCTAGGACTGAAGCTCAACTTCATTCTAGAGGGGAGAGGGAGAGGGAGGAAGGGAGAGAAGAAGAGATGGGTGGATTCCACTGCAATGGTGGGATCCAAAAGAATAGCCATGCAGTCCAAAACAGTGTTCACAGGACAGCAGATTCAGATGAAACTCAGGCAAATGCCATGGCCATAGGTTCAGTCTAAACCATGAGGATAGCAGCTAGCAATAGTTCTTAACTTGAGATTCACATAGATTTGCCTGAAGAATTTTTTTAAAATACACATTCCTTTGGCCCCATCAGAGACAAAATAAATCTCTGAAACAGACCTTTAGTTTTGTTCTTTAAACTTATTTTGAGGTAATGGTAGATTAACATGCAGTTGTCAGATACAATACAGATATAATATTCTACACCCTTCACTCAGTTTCTGCCAATGGTAACATCTTATTGATACATAACTACAGTACAGTACCTTAATCAAGAAATTGATTTTGATAAAATTCATTCACCTTATTCAGATTTCACCGGATTTGTATGCACTCATTTGTATGTGTATGTTCATCTCTATGTATTTATTTCTATGCAAATTATTGTATATGTAGCTTTGTATAGCATCTATCACGGTTAAGATGAAGATTGATTAAATAGAATGTTTCATGATTGTTTTATCGTAGCAGCCTACCTTTAAACCTTAGAACTCTGTTTTCAAAAGTATGGTTCAAAGACCAAGTTCATCACATTCAGCTGTTTATCACATTCACTCCTTTATGGATCCTTTTTTTGCATCAAGTTTAAGAAGGCTTTGCTTAGTCCTAGGTTAAGATTCCTATGCACTACCCCAGACTGAGCCAGAACTTCTGGGGGTGGAGTCCAGGAATTCACATTGTTTCTCCAAACTATCATGAGAAAGTGTTCCTTTTTAAAAAGGAATGACTATGTACCTAGCCACACTCAGTATTGGCAACATGCTCCCTTTGATAATCACAGCTATGTCCTTTCCTTCCCTGCCAAGCCCTGACAACTACTAATCTATTCCTCTGCTCTATAATTTTATTACAAAAATGTTATATAAATAGAATCCAAAAGTATGTAATCATTTAAGATTGGATTATTTTTATTAAACATAAATATCTGGAGATTCATCCAGGTTGTCATGTATATCTATAGTTTGTTCCTTTTGATAGCTAAGTAGTATTCCGTGGCACTACATCTTACTACACGTGGACCATGGTACCACATTATGTTTAATTCACCCATTGAAGTTATTCCAAGCCTGGAATAAATCTCACTTGGTTATGGTTTATAATTCTTTTTCTACATTGCTGGATTCAATTTGCTAATATTTTATTGAGTATTTTTGTGTCTAATTTAATGAGAGATATTGGTCTATAGTTTTTCTCTTTTTTTTTTTGTATTTATTGTTTTTGTCTAGTTTTGCTGTAGGGTAATTATGGCCTCATAAAATGAGTTGGGAAGTATTTTATCCTTTTCTGTCTTTTGGAAGAGACTTTGTAAACTTGGTGTTAATTATTCTTTAAAATTTTCACAGAATTCTCCATTGAAGCCATCTGAGCAGCATTGGTATTCTCTTAAAAGATCCCTGATTGTTCTCCTTGATTGTTCTAATGTGTAACCAAGGTTGAGCAGTGATTCCTTTTGGTGAGTGGTAGGATAGGTAGAATCAGTAGAGTTTCTCTAAGATTATGTTACTTCAGCCACTCACAGAAAGAACTAAGCCTGAGGTTAAAGTAGAACAGCAAGATCTAGTTGCCTGCAAGATCGGAATTGGGGAGCAGCACCTGGGGCCGTTAAGTCAGTTAGTGCTCAGAGGTAACCCAGGTACTAGAAGAGACCAAGAAAACGCATACACATGCGAGAAATAATACATGCCTGTTTTTTCAGGGTCTTCTCTTCACTCAATAGTATATCAAGGGCCTTTTTCTTTTCTTTTTTTTTTAGAAGTATCTTTTCTTTTTCTTTTTTTTTTAACATCTTTATTGGACTATAATTGCTTTACAATGATGGTTAGTTTCTGCTTTGCAACAAAGTGAATCAGTTATAGATATACATATGTTCCCATATCTCTTCCCTCTTGCGTCTCCCTCCCTCCCACCCTCCCTATCCCACACGTCTAGGTGGTCACAGAGCACCTAGCTGATCTCCCTGTGCCATGCGCCCACTTCCCACTAGCTATCCACCCTACATTTGGTAGTGTATATATGTCCATGCCACTCTCTCACTTCTTCACAGCTTACCCTTCCCCCTCCCCATATCCTCAAGTCCATGAAGGGCCTTTTTCAGTGATACAAATCTAACTCATTCTATTTGGAATGTAGAAAATATTACATGGTGTAGATAAGCAAAAGATATGCATCCCTTCTGCTGTTGTAGGATATTTACAATATCTCCATATTTTAAACAAATATTTTACTGTGTATATCTAAGTATTATTTATGTTAAATGAATTTAAATGGCTTATGCATGTTTATGGTGTCCACCAAAGATCGTAGTATGTCTGCCTAAATTTCAGACTTACAAGATTACTGTAAAGCATACTTAGTTTCATATTCCCTTAGAAAGATATAGAATTGGGAAATCTAGTTTGCCAGGAACAGAATCAGGTGTTTTCCTTCCATGAGAATTACAGGAGGCAGGTTTCTTACTATTTATGGTTCTACCAGTCCAGAAGCATTTCATCATAAAGGGCCATTTTACAATTAGCAATTTGGCCTGGTAACACTGCTCACATTCTACCTTTATCAAGTTTCCAGTGAAGGAAAGCTGTAAAGTTAACCAAGCCCAAGGTCAGCTCCTCCTGCTGAAGGGAGTGAGTGTTGTTAACCTTTTACCCATAATACTAAATTTTGGTAAAACCTGCCAAATTGTGCTCTAAAAAGTTTGTATCAATTCGTGCTGAAGAATAAGTAAACTGAGAGTGCTATTTTTCTTACAACTTTTCCAACAGTGTATATTATTTTTAAGTTTGGCACTCTAGTGCATTATTATTTTTACTTGTATTCCCCTGATCATAGGTGATTTAAAAAATACCTAGTCTAATGGTCTAAAATGTTTAGGGGTTTATATGCTCATATGACATTTTTTTATTAGGCTGTCTTTCTTTTACTGATTTACAACAGTTTTGCATATTAGGAGGTTTAATTTTTGTCTGTTATATTTCATGTTGATATGTCCCCCATGTTTTCGTTTGTCTTATCTTTTTTATGATACAATTGGTTAAAATGAAGGTAAGACTAATTATGTGGTCAAATATACAGGTCTTTCCTTTGTGACTTCTGGAATATGTATTAGCCTTATGATGGTTTTTACTCCAGAATTCTATGTGTATATTTACCACATTTTCTATTGAGATTTTAATATTTTGTGTATAAGTTATTAGTTTTGTTTCACTGATCCACTTCTAAGGACTCAGTATTTACTTTATAACTGGAGGTTGACCAAAGCATTGTCTCCTTGTCTTCCTGGCACCAAGCCCACCCTGAGAGTTCCCTAAGGCAGATCCTCCATTAAATTTAGAGCTCACTAGCTTGTGCCTGAGCTCTGTGTCCTGGCACAGAAGTTCCATAAGCACTTTAATTAATTACCTTGCCAGTTGCCCCAGGGACTGCTCTGACTCTCAAGCCAGACTTGCTATGATCCTGGGGAGTTTTCTGGTGTTCTATTTGGAAAACTTCCTTTTTTCAGAAGTCCCTCTTGAGTTGTCAGTTGTTCACCTCTGTGGGGTTTCTTTTCCAATTAAATCCCATCTGCTTTATGTCTTCAAGAAATTCTTCAATAATCTTTGCACTCTGAAGGCACTCTTCCTTTTTTTCTAGTATTGTTTCTTCTGTCATTTCAGTGGGTTTTAGTGAGGGAAGTTACAGTTTTAGGTAGTTAGTTATTTTGACCTAGAAACGAATGATGGATTTTTAAAAATATTACATGCATACTAAAGCCTAAAATGAGGGCTTAATTCCTAATTGGATAAGCCGTCAAAGGAGAAAATATTTAATAGAGAAGATTTGGATTAGATAGGCAAGAATAATCTCTTTCACACATTAAAAATGTACTTTTATACATTCAAATATGCAATTAATGGGGTGAAGAAATTTAATTCAGTTACTGTTAGTTTTTGGGGAGAAGACTCAGTCCTTAACATGCATTCAAATAGACTAATTCCTATTCAAGGTAAAAGCAGCTTAAATTGTTAATAATAATGTTTAAAATCATGCCCATACCAGTTAATGGCATTATTAAAGAAAATTATTAAAAAGTACCATGCACTGAAAACTGTGGCCACACACAAACCTGTAGACAGATGTTTATAGCAGCTTTATTCATAATTGCCAAAACTTGGAAATAATCAAGATGTCCTTCGTTTGGTAAGTGGATACATAAACTGTGACACATAAAGAAAATGGAATATTATTCCTCATAAAAAATAAATGAGCTATCAAACGGTGAAAAGACAGGGAGGAACCTTAAATGCAAGTTAGTATGTAAAAGCAGCCAATATGAACAGGGTAAACACTGTATGATTTCAACTGTATGACATTTTGCAGAAGTCAGAACTATGGAGACAGTATAAAGATCAGGGGCAGCCAGGACTTGGAGGATGGGGGATGAAAAGGAGGAGTACAGAAGATTTTTAGGCCAATAAAAATATTCTTTATAATACCATAATGATGGTACATTTCATTATGCATTTGTCCAAGCCCGTAGAATGTACAAGAGCAAGAGTGAACCCTAATGTCAACTGTAGACTTGGGGTGATAATGGTGTGTCGGTGCAGGTTCATCAGTTGAAACAAGTGTACTAGTCTGGTGGGGGCTGGTGATAAATGAGAGGCCATGTGTGTGGTGGGGCATGGAGTATCAGAGAAATTTCTGTACCTTGCCCTCAATTTTGCTGTGAAACTTGAACTTCTCAAAAAAAAAAAAAAGTCACATGCAGATTGTGTGTGAAAACATAGTTTAGTGGGGTTTGGAATGATAAGTTGAGAATGGTCTTGAGATAAAATTTAATTCTGAACTGTTAATTTACTTCTTGTAAGTGCAGTGACATAAGATGACACTTAGTAGTGGCACAGGTAATTGGCAGGAGGCAATGAGAAGACATTTTATGGAAGGTACAGAGGATCATAGGGCCCTGGGTAACTTTACTGGGCTGCTATTGACATAGCAGCAATGAGATGCTCATGAGTCATTTAAGGAGCAGTTAAATGTATTGTTGCCCTTTGCACATTATCAGTAGGTGCAACAGCGGCAGTAGTGAAAGAGCCAGAACAAGAGAGAAAGAAAATATCAGAAGCCACTCAGCTGTTCAGAACATTTCATCGTGAGCAGATGAGATGCCTCTTGATTCCTGTAAAGGACTTGGCAAGATCCTGATTAAAAATTACGTGTTAGGCAACACTTTAAAATGCCCACTTGACTTTATTTTGGCTATGTCATAGAGAGAGTGTATAAATGAATCTGGAATTCTAGCCAAATCAAAGCTAGAAACGTTTATTGATATAGAAGATATTTAGGTGATAAATGGAACAGAAAGAGTTCACCCAGTGTGAGCATGAAGATATACAAGAAAAGACAGAGCCCAGGAACAGTACGTTTAGACTAATGGTTATTAAACATGAAATTTAAATTGTAGAACACAAATGTTACTTTAATCAAGTGCTACACAAATTTTTAAAAATTACTGTGTCATAAAAGTGTAACAGTTCATTAAAACAAAATAAGATACTGATTTTTGGCAATTTCTTTTGTTGTAATACTTTGGAGCACAAATCAAATAGTATGAAATCATATATTCCTCCATCAACTCTTCAGCTCTTATGTTCCTATAGGAAGCATGTTCACTGAGACCTACACCAATATTGCATTGAATTAATTTAATAAATATAGATCATGTTCCCAGGAGGAATAAGACATTGTACTTGCTTCTTGTTTTGAGGAATCTAACATTAGAAGCACAAATCCTACTTTGAAAGATTTATAACCTAAATGGACATAAAAATGTACAGAGGACAAACCATAAAAACAAAAGAAATGTGGCAGGTGTAATAAAGAATACAGAAAAGCCAAATTGAACCTTACTGTCAGAGTTTGGAAAAGCTTCACCAGTGAGGTGGCATTTTAGATGGTTCCTTAAGAAGGAATATGATTTTAGTAAGTAGATATACAGAGATAACATGTAGGGAAAATGAAGGAAGGCCATGAATCAGAGAGACATTCCCATGAGAAGGCAGCTTGGATAGTATAGGAGAATAAGCAGTGTTAGATGTGTGTTTTTCAGAATGAGTTGCAGGTGGGAGATTGGTTTATGGTAATGGTATTGGAGAATAGGTATGTTTTAATCTGGTCTTGACGGCATTGTAAGACATTAAGATAAAATGTATTCTGATTGGGGAAAGGGATGACAAATTATGTGTTATATAGATACCAAGCATTTGATTACAAGTGAGGGTAAAATGGAATATTTAAACCTCCAAATTACAAATAATGTTGTGTTCTGTAATGCTCTTCCATCTAACCTGAATTAACATTTCAAAGATTATCTTAGGGAGATGTTACTAAGGATAATGCCCACTCCCCACTGCCTTAAACTTTTAACTATTTTTCTAACTTTCTGTAGTACATAGAAATTCCTATGTATAAAAATGTATTTTTCCATTATGAAACATAATAAACATCGTTTGCACTTACTTTTCCTTTGGTTAAATTTTTGCTTGTGAAATTGCTTTGCAGTTGGCAAATGAGTCAAAAAGTACAAATAATTTTTATGACTCGAGCTATATTCTCATATTTTTCCTAAGGTTAAAGTATAAGTTTTCATTTCATTAGCAATTTTTCACTGGATTCCTGCCAAAATTTTCAATATTGAGTGTTTTAAATGTGTGGAAGATCTAAATAGACATTTTTCCAAAGAAGACATACAGATGACCAAAAAGCACATGAAAAGATGCTTAACATCACTACTTATACCAGAGAAATGCAAATCAGAAGTACAGTGGGGTATCACCTCACACTGGTCAGAATGGCCATCATCAAAAAAATCTACAAACAATAAATGCTGGAAAGGGTATGGAGAAAAGGGAACCCTCCTAAACTATTGGTGGGAATGTAAATTGGTATAGCCACTGTGGAGAACAGTATGGAGGTTCTTTAAAAAACAAAAAATAGGTAGCAGAAGGTGGTTGGGACACAGCTCTAGTCCCAAACTCTGACTGGGGGGGCAGAGAGTGCTTGATTCAGCTTCTTCTAAAGTCCAGTCTTGGACTTCTTAACATACAATTCCTAACAGCCAGAAGGAAAGTGTACATTTAAAACTTTGGACAGATCGGAACCAAGATGGTGGAGTAGAAGGACGTGCTCTCACTCCCTCTTGCAAGAACACCAGAATCACAACTCTCTGCTGGACAATCATCAACAAGAAGACACTGGAACTCACCAAAAAAGATACCCCACATCCAAAGACAAAGGAGAAGCCTCAATGAGATGGTAGGAGGGGAAGGCTAGTGGGGTTTGATTGCAGGACTTCGACAGGACTGGGGGAAACAGACTCCTTTCCTGGAGGGCACACCCAAAGTAGTGTGCACATCGGGACCCAGAGGAAGGAGCAGTGACCCCATAGGAGACTGAACCACACCTACCTGCTAGTGTTGGAGGGTCTCCTGCAGGGGTGGGGGTGGCTGCGGCTCACTGTGGGGACAAGGACACTGGCAGCAGAAGTTCTGGGAAGTACTCCTTGGTGTGCACCCTCCCAGAGTCTGCCATTAGCCCCACCAAAGAGCCCAGGTAGGCTCCAGTGTTGGGTCGCCTCAGGCCAACCAACCAACAGGGAGGGTACCCAGCCCCACGCATCAGCAGTCAAACTGATTAAAGTCTTACTGAGCTCTGCCCACAAGAGCAACAGTCAGCTCTACCCACCACCAGTGCCTCCCATCAGGAAACTTGCACAAGCCTCTTAGATAGCCTCATCCACCAGAGGGCAGACAGCAGAAGCAAGAAGAGCTACAATCCTGCAGTCTGTGGAACAAAAACCACATTCACAGAAAGATAGACAAGATGAAAAGGCAGAGGGCTATGTACCAGATGAAGGAACAAGATAAAACCCCAGAAAAACAACTAAATGAAGTGGAGATAGGCAACCTTCCAGAAAAAGAATTCATAATAATGATAGTGAAGATGATCCAGGACCTCGGAAAAAGAATGGAGGCAAAGATCGAGAAGACGCAAGAAATGTTTAACAAAGACTTAGAAGAATTAAAGAACAAACAAACAGAGATGAACAATACAATAACTG
>NC_041218.1:68160860-68162290 GCF_002837175.3 Physeter macrocephalus
AGGCAGAAGAACGGATAAGTGACCTGGAAGACAGAATGGTGAAATTCACTGCTGCAGAACAGAATAAAGAAAAAAGAATGAAAAGAAATGAAGACAGCCTAAGAGACCTCTGGGACAACATTAAATGCAACAATATTCACATTATAGGGATCCCAGAAGGAGAAGAGAGAGAGAAAGGACCCAAGAAAATATTTGAAGAGATTATAATCAACTTCCCTAACATGGAAAAGGAAATAGCCACCCAAGTCCAGGAAGCTCAGAGAATCGCATACAGGATATACCCAAGGAGAAACATGCCGAGACACACAGTAATCAAACTGGCAAAAATTAAAGACAAAGAAAAATTATTGAAAGCAGCAAGGGAAAAATGACAAATAACATACAAGGGAACTTCCATAAGGTTAACAGCTGATTTCTCAGCAGAAACTCTACAAGCCAGAAGGGAATGGCATGATATACTTGTGATGAAAGGGAAGAACCTACGACCAAGATTACTCTACCCAGCAAGGATCTCATTCAGATTCGATGGAGAAATCAAAAGCTTTACATACAAGCAAAAGCTAAGGGAATTCAGCACCACAAAACCAGCTCTACAACAAATGCTAAAGGAACTTCTCTAAGTGGGAAACACAAAAGAAAAGGACCTACAAAAACAAACCCAAAGCAATTAAGAAAATGGTCATAGGAACATACATATCAATAATTACCTAAATGTGAATGGATTAAATGCTCCAACCAAAAGACACAGGCTTGCTGAATGGATACAAAAACAAGTCCCATTTATATGCTGTCTACAAGAGACCCACTTCGGACCTAGGGACACATACAGACTGAAAGTGAGGGGATGGAAAAAGATATTCCATGCAAATGGAATCCAAAAGAAAGCTTTAGTAGCAATACTCCTATCAGATAAAATAGACGTTAAAATAATGTTACAAGAGACAAGGAAGGACACTATATAATCATCAAGGGATCAATCCAAGTGGTAGATATGACAATTATAAATATATATGCACCTGACATAGGAGCACCTCAATACATAAGGCAACTGGTAACAGCTATAAAAGAGGAAATCAACAGTAACAATAATAGTGGGGGACTTTAACATCACACTTACACCAATGGACAGATCATCTAAAATGAAAATAAATAAGGAAACAGAAGCTTTAAATGACACAATAGACCAGATAGATTTAATTGATATTTCTAGGACATTCCATCCAAAAAGAGCAGATTACACTTTCTTCTTAAGTGCGCACAGAACATTCTCCAGGTTACATCACATCTTGGGTCACAAATCAAGCCTCAGTAAATTTAAGAAAATTGAAATCATATCAAGCATCTTTTCTGACCACAACGCTATGAGATTAGAAATGAATTACAGGGAAAAAAAGTAAAAAAAACCAAACACATGGAGGCTAAACAATACG
>NC_041218.1:68162326-68163185 GCF_002837175.3 Physeter macrocephalus
ACTAGAGAAAGAAGAACAAACAAAACGCAAAGTTAGCAGAAGAAAAGAAATCATAAAGATCAGAGCAGAACTAAATGAAATAAAAACAAAGAAAACAATAGCAAAGACCAATAAAACTAAAAGCTGGTTCTTTGAGAAGGTAAACAAAATTGATATACCATTAGCCAGACTCATCAAGAAAAAGAGGGAGAAGACTCAAATCAATAAAATTAGAAATGAAAAAGGAGAAGTTACAACAGGCACCGCAGAAATACAAAGCATCCTAAGAGACTACTACAAGCAACTCTATGCCAATAAAATGGACAACCTGGAAGAAATGGACAAATTCTGAGAAAGGTATAACCTTCCAAGAGTGAACCAGGAAGAAACAGAATATATGAACAGACCAATCACAAGTAAAGAGATTGAAACTGTGATTAAAAATCTTCCAACAAACAGAAGTCCAGGGCCAGATAGCTTCACAGGTGAATTCTATCAAACATTTAGAGAAGAGCTAACACCCATCCTTCTCAAACTCTTCCAAAAAATTTCAGAGGCAGGAACACTCCCAAACTCATTCTATGACGCCACCATCACCCTGATACCAAAACCAGACAAAGATACTACAAAAAAAGAAAATTACAGACCAATATCCCTGATGAACATAGATGCAAAAATCCTCAACAAAATACTAGGAAACAGAATCCAACAGCACATTTAAAGGATCATACAGCATGATCAAGTGGGAATTATCCCAGGGATGCAAGGATTCTTCAATATACGCAAAGCAATGTGATACACCATATTAACAAATTGAAGATTAAAAACCATATGATCATCTCAATAGATGCAGAAAAAGGTTTTGACAAAATTCAACACC
>NC_041218.1:68163636-68164012 GCF_002837175.3 Physeter macrocephalus
AGATGCTGATGAAAGAAATTAAAGATGATACAAACAGATGGAGAGATATACCGTGTTCTTGGATTGGAAGAATCAGTATTGTGAAAATGACTATACTACCAAAAGCAATCTACAGATTCAATGCAATCCCTGTCAAATTACCAATGGCATTTTTTACGGAACTAGAACAAAAAATCTTAAAATTTGTATGGAGACACAAAAGACCCCATATAGCCAAAGCAGTCTTGAGGGAAAAAAACGGAGCTGGAGGAATCAGGCTCGCTGACTTCAGACTATACTACAAAGTTACAGTAATCAAGACAATATCGGGCTTCCCTGGTGGCGCAGTGGTGGAGAGTCCGCCTGCCGATGCGGGGGACACGGGTTTATGCCCCGG
>NC_041218.1:68164576-68206062 GCF_002837175.3 Physeter macrocephalus
AAACTCTTAGAGGAAAACATAGGAAGAACATTCTTTGACATAAATCACAGCAAGATCTTTTTTGATCCACCTCCTAAAGTAATGGAAATAAAAACAAAAACAAACAAATGGGACCTAATGAAACTTCAAAGCTTTTGCACAGCAAAGGAAACCATAAACAAGACAAAAAGACAGCACTCAGAATGGGAGAAAATATTTGCAAAGGAATCAACAGGCAAAGGAGTAATCTCCAAAATATAAACAGCTCATACAGCTCAATATTAAAAAAACAAACAACCCAATCCAAAACTGGGCAGAAAACCTAAATAGACATTTCTCCAATGAAGACATACAGATGGCCAAGAAGCACATGAAAAGCTGCTCAACATCACTAATTATTAGAGAAATGCCAATCAAAACTACAATGAGGTATCACCTCACACCCGTTAGAAAGGGCATCATCAGAAAATCTACAGACAACAAATGCTGGAGAGGGTGTGGAGAAAAGGGAACTCTCTTGCACTGTTGGTGGGAATGTAAATTGTTACAGACACTATGGAGAACAGTATGGAGGTTCCTTAAAAAACTAAACATAGAATTACCGTATGGTCCAGCAATCCCACTCCTCAGCATATATGGAGAGAAAACCGTAATTTGAAAAGATACATGCGTCCCCGTTGTTCATTGCAGCACTATTTACAACAGTCAGGACATAGAAGCAACCTAAATGTCCATCAACAAAGGAATGGATAAAGAAGATGTGATACATATATACAATGGAATATTACTCAGCCATAAAAAAGAATGAAATAATGCCATTTACAGCAACATGGATGGACCTACAGATTGTCATACTGAGTGAAGTAAGACACAGAAAGACAAATATATGGTATCAGTTATATGTGGAATCTAAAAAAAAATGTGTTCAAATGTACTTATTTACAAAACAGAAGTAGAGTCATGGATGTAGAAAACAAACTTATGGTTACCAGGGGTAAGGGGGGGAGGGATAAATTGGGAGATTGGGATTGACATATACACACAACTGTATATAAAATAGATAACTAATAAGAACCTGCTGTATAGCACAGGGAACTCTACTCAATACTCTGTAATGACATATATGGGAAAAGAATGTAAAAAAAAGGTGGTTGTATGTATATGTATAACTGATTCACTTTGCTGTATACCTGAAACTAATACAACATTGTAAAGCAACTATACTCCAATAAAAATTTCTTTAAAAATGTGTATGTATGTTTGTGTGATTGTGTGTAAATTCATATAATTGCAAGTATGGCAGATATACAATAGTATTGGGCCATTTAAAACTTTTAAAAATACAAATTCAATGATCCAGTTTATTTGGTTCACTGAATAATCTCTAGAGCATAGCTTAGTTCCCTGGCATAACATAGCTACTTGATAAATATGTGTTCATTGAGTGAATACGTATAATAATGTGTCTGTTTATTGTGGAACATTTAGAATATATAAATTAATAAATTAAAAGACTAAAATTGTTCATAATTCTGTTACCTGGAGATGGCCACCATTAATAATTCATTGAATATCCTTTCAGTTATAAATTTATAATTTTAGTTGTAATTTGTAATCTACTCTGTACATTTTACAGTGTCCTTAAATGCTGTTCTTTTGGGAGAGTGGAATCAACAGGATGGCAGTATAAGAACTTCTAGCATCTATCCCCTCCCAGAAACATAGATGTGAGCAACGCTCTGTGCATGAAAATACCTTCACAAGAGCTAAGGATTTCAGGTGAAGAATTACTGCACCTAGAGGAAGCACAGAAATAAGGAAAGATACATTGAGGAGGGTAGGAAAGATAGATTCACATTACCCCCAACACCAGCCTCCTAAGGCCAAGAAGCCCAGCATGGAGAGAGACACCCTCCCTATGGGAAGAGGAGAGTGAAGTAAGCACCCAGCTTGACCAATGCCAGCTACCCCAGGACAAGGCTGACTCCTGCAGCCCTATGTAGCTCCTGTGGCCCCAGGTTCCCAGTAGGCTCCCGTGAACCCAGACCCCCAGTCCCCACAGTGCCAGGACAGTCTCTCTGCCCATAGGCTTCAAGTGGGATCCTGGGGACACAGCCTGATGCCCTGCCCCAAATCTGGGCTGGCCCTGCAGCCTTAGGCTCCAGGAAGATTCCTGAGGTCCTAGGCTTAAGGTAAGCTCCCGTGGACCCAGGCTTCAGGCTTGTGCTAGTGCCAGGCTCACCTTTATGGCGCCAGGGGGTGAAATCAGGCTCCTGGCCCATTCCAGCACCAGGTTAGCTACTGTGGCCCCAGGTTCTGGGTCACCTTAGTGGTCCTCAGCTCCTGCTTTGTCCTCATGGACCAAGGATCTGGGTCCACACAGGCAGCCCAAGGTCTCTGGCCCATTACTACAAACTCAAGCACTAGCCCTGCCCTCATGAAACTGAGTCCAGGCCCACCCCTGTGAGTCACCAGCTTGGTCCTTCTGAACCCAAGTACCACACTTGATTTCCTGCTGACCTAGGGACCTGCCTGCCCAAGGACTCTAAAAGCAAGCCCACCTGCAGATGTCACCAGGTAGCCCACCCAGAATCTCAGGATGAGCTGATTGGTAAAAGACATTGTCTGCTGAAGCCAGTCTGTGAAGACTGAAAGAAGTATGTACTTCCTGAAATGAGCAGGCCAAAAGGATCATGAATAATCAAGAATACATGACATGACACCACCAAAGAAAACTAATAAAGCTCCAATGACAGACCCTAAAGAAGTGAAGCTCAATAAACTACCAGACAGAGAATTCAGAATAATCCTTTTAAATTCAGTGAATGACAAGAAAACAGAAACAACTATTAGGAAATGAGGAAAACAATGCATTAACAAAATGAGAAGTTCAGCAAATAAATAGAAACCATTAACAAAAAAAGTGTTATCCTAGAGTTGAAGAACACTTGACTGAAGTAAAGAATTTCATACATAGTTTCAATAGCAGACTCAATCAAGCAGAAGAGAAAATTAGTGATTAGAATACAGGTCATTTGAATCCTCCAGTCAGAAAAACAAAAAGAAAGAAGAATGAACAAGAGTGAAGAAAGTTTGCATGAATTACAGGATACCATTAAAAGAAACAATCTGTGCATTATTGGAGTCCCAAAAGGAGGAGAGAGGGAGAAAGGGGAAAACACTTATTTAAAGAAATAATGGCTGAGAACTTCCCAAACATAGAGAGAAACTTGGACATTTAGGTTTTTTAAGCTGATAGGTCACTTCAAAATTACAACCCCAAGTGATCTCCTCGAAGATACTATAATAAAACTGTCTAAAATCAAAGACAAAGAGAGAATCATAAAAGGAGTAAGAGAAAACAAATTCCTCACTTGTATGGGAACCCTCATAAGGCTACCAATGGATTTCTTAACAGATACATTGCAGACCAGGAGAGAGAGGGCTGATATATTTAAAGTACTCAAAGAAAACACTGCCAACCAAGAATACCTTACCCCAGCAAATGTGTCTTTTAGAAATGAAGAAGAGATAAGGACTTTCTGAAACAAACCAAAAATGAGAGAGTTTATCACCACTAGATCTACATAGCAAGAAATGCTGAAAGGAGTTCTCCAAGGATGCAAATTAGTAACATGAGAATATACTAAATTACTAAAAAATACTGATAAATATAATCAAATTCAGAATATTCTAGTATTATATGATGTTGTGTTAAGTTTAGTGTAAAGGTTAAAGGACAAAAGTATTACAAGTAACTGTAGCTACAATAATTTGTTAATGGATAGATAATATTAAAAGAGGTAAATTGTAACATTAAAATCATAATATATGGGGTGAGGGAGAAAAAGGTTGAGTTTTTGTTTGTGATTGTAGTTAAGTTGTTATCAGCTTAAATAGGCTGTTATAGTTATGAAAGCCTTACGGTAGCCACAGAGGAAAACCTAGAGTAGAATCACAAAAGGCAGAGAAGAGATTCAAAGCATACCACTGTGGAAAAACATCAAGTCACAAAGAAATACAGCAAGAGAGAAGGAAAGGAAAAATGGGACTATAAAACAGCCAGAGAACAGTTAAAAATATGTCATTAGTAAGTCCTTATCTATCAATAATTACTTTAAATGTAAATGCATTAAATTCTTCAATCAAAAAAGCCTAGAGTAGATGAAAGGATTAAAAACAAGACCAACCTATATGCTGCCAATAAGAGATTCACTTCAGCTTTAAGGACACACATAGGCTAAAAGTGAAGGAATGAAAAATATAGCCCATGCAAATGGAAACCAAAAGAGTGCAGGGGTTTGATATAAATACAGCTACAAAATTTATATTTATATAAATTTATATCAAACAAAATAAACTTCAAGTCAGAAACTGTAAGCAGAGACAAAGAAGGTCATTATATAATGATAAAGTTGTCAATTCATCAAGAGGATACAACAATTATTAATACATATGTACCCAACATCACAGCAGCGGAATACACTTTCTTCTCAAGTAGTATGAAACAGTTTCTTGGATAGATCACAAGTAGGGTCACAAAATAAGCCTAAAAAAGTGTAGTGAGACTGAAATCGTACCATGTGTCATTTTCAAACTTAATGCTATGAAACTAGAAATCACTAAAATGAAGAAAACTGGAAAATTCTCAAATATGGGGAAATTCAACTAATCACTCCTGAACAATCTGTGAATCAAAGAAGAAACCAAAAGGGAAATTTTAAAATATCTTTAAACAAACAAAAATGAAAAAATAACATGTCCAGACTTATGACTTGCTGCAAGCACAGTTCTAAGAGGGGAGTTTATGGTGATAAACGGCCTACATTAAGAGAATAGAAAGAGCTTAAACAACCTCCCTTAACAGGTCAAGGAACTAGAAACTCATCTTAGTAAACAGCCTCACTTTATAACTCAAAGAACTAGAAATAGAATAAAACTAAGCCTAGAGTTAGCAGAAAGAAGGAAGTAACAAAGATCAGAGCAGAAATAAACGAGAGATCAGAAAAACAATAGAAAAGATCAACAAAAATAAGAGCCGTTTTTAAAAAGAAATAAACAAAATTGACAACCCTTTAGCTAGACTAAAAAAAAACGATTCAAATATATCAGATATGAAAGAGGAGACATTACAACTGACATCACAGAAATAAAAAAGATCATGATACTACATGAACATTTATACACCAACAAACTGGTTAACATAGATTTGGATAAATTCCTAGAAACATGCAACCTACCAGAACTGAATCAGAAAAAAAAAAAAAAAAATCTGAACGGACATATTACTAGTAAAAAGATTTAATCAGTAATCAAAATTGTCCCAACAAAGAAAAGCCCAGGTCCAGTTGGTTTCACTAGTGAGTCTAACAATTATTTTAAAAGAACTATCACCAGTCCTTCTCAAAATCTTCCCAAAAATTGCAGTGAAGAGAATACTCCAAATTCATCTTAAAAGGCCAACATTACCCTGATAACAACACCAGATAAGGAAATGACAAGAAAACTACAAGCCAATATCCTTGATGAATACAAATGCAAAAATTCTCAACAAAATTCTAGCTCACCAAATTTAACAGCACATAATCAAATGGGATTTATTCTTGGGATGCACGGATGGTTCAACATACACAAATGAGTTAATGTCATATACCACGTTAACAGAATAAAAGATAAAAATTATATAGTTATCCCAGTAGATGCATAAAAAGCATTTGACAAGATTCAACATCATTTCATGATTAAAAAAAAAACTCGCAGTAAATTGGATCAAGGAGAGATGTACCTCAACATAATAAAGACCATATATGACAAACCCACAGCTAACATTATACGCCTCAGTGAAAGGCTGAAGGCTTTCTCCCTAAAATCAGGAAGAGGATATGGGTGTCCACTCCCGACACTCCTATTCAGCACAGCACTGAAAGTCCTAGCCAGGGCAATTAGGAAGTAAAAGATATAAAATGTATGCAAATAAGAAAGAAAGAAGTAAAATTGTCTCTGTTTACAGATAATATCTTATGTATAGAAAATACTAAGACTCTACCAAAAACCAACACTAATTAACAAATCCAGTAAAGTTTCAGGATACAAAATCAATATACAAAAATCAAGCACATTTCTATATGCTAACAATAAACTATTTGAGAAAAGATTAAGAAAATCATCTCATTTACTGTACCATCAATAACAGAAAAGCACTTGGAAATAAATTTAACCAAAAATATGAAAGATCTGTACACTGAAAACTATAAAACACTGTTGAAAGAAATTGAAGAAGACACAAATGGAAAGATTTTTTGACTTCATGGATAAGAATAATTAACAATGTTAAAATGTGCATACTAACCACAACCAACTGTAGATTCGATGCAGTTCCTCCCAAAATTCCAATGGCATTTTTCACAGAAATAGAGAAACAATTCTAAATTTCAAATGGAACCACAAAATACCCTGAATAACTAAAGCAATCTTGAGAAAAGCGAACAAAACTAGAAACATCACACTTTTTTCTTTTTTGTTTTTTTTTAGAGATTTATTTATTTATTTGTTTGGTTTTTTTTTTTGAAGGCGTTGGGTCTACGTTGCTGCACGCAGGCTTTCTCTAGTTGCAACGAGCGGGGGCTACTCTTTGTCGCGGTGCGCGGGCTTCTCGTTGTGGTGGCTTCCCTTGTTGCGGAGCATGGGCTCTAGGCGCGTGGGCTCAGGAGTTGTGGCATGCGGGCTCAGTAATTGTGGCTCATGGGCTCCAGAGCACAGGCTCAGCAGTTGTGGCACACAGGCTTAGCTGCTCTGCGGCATGTGGGATCCTCCCGGACCAGGGCTCGAACCCGTGTCCCCTGCATTGGCAGGCGGATTGAAACAGTTTCTTGGATAGATCACAAGTAGGGTCACAAAATAAGCCTAAAAAAGTGTAGTGAGACTGAAATCGTACCATGTGTCATTTTCAAACTTAATGCTATGAAACTAGAAATCACTAAAATGAAGAAAACTGGAAAATTCTCAAATATGGGGAAATTCAACTAATCACTCCTGAACAATCTGTGAATCAAAGAAGAAACCAAAAGGGAAATTTTAAAATATCTTTAAACAAACAAAAATGAAAAAATAACATGTCCAGACTTATGACTTGCTGCAAGCACAGTTCTAAGAGGGGAGTTTATGGTGATAAACGGCCTACATTAAGAGAATAGAAAGAGCTTAAACAACCTCCCTTAACAGGTCAAGGAACTAGAAACTCATCTTAGTAAACAGCCTCACTTTATAACTCAAAGAACTAGAAATAGAATAAAACTAAGCCTAGAGTTAGCAGAAAGAAGGAAATAACAAAGATCAGAGCAGAAATAAACGAGAGATCAGAAAAACAATAGAAAAGATCAACAAAAATAAGAGCCGTTTTTAAAAAGAAATAAACAAAATTGACAACCCTTTAGCTAGACTAAAAAAAAACGATTCAAATATATCAGATATGAAAGAGGAGACATTACAACTGACATCACAGAAATAAAAAAGATCATGATACTACATGAACATTTATACACCAACAAACTGGTTAACATAGATTTGGATAAATTCCTAGAAACATGCAACCTACCAGAACTGAATCAGAAAAAAAAAAAAAAAAATCTGAACGGACATATTACTAGTAAAAAGATTTAATCAGTAATCAAAATTGTCCCAACAAAGAAAAGCCCAGGTCCAGTTGGTTTCACTAGTGAGTCTAACAATTATTTTAAAAGAACTATCACCAGTCCTTCTCAAAATCTTCCCAAAAATTGCAGTGAAGAGAATACTCCAAATTCATCTTAAAAGGCCAACATTACCCTGATAACAACACCAGATAAGGAAATGACAAGAAAACTACAAGCCAATATCCTTGATGAATACAAATGCAAAAATTCTCAACAAAATTCTAGCTCACCAAATTTAACAGCACATAATCAAATGGGATTTATTCTTGGGATGCACGGATGGTTCAACATACACAAATGAGTTAATGTCATATACCACGTTAACAGAATAAAAGATAAAAATTATATAGTTATCCCAGTAGATGCATAAAAAGCATTTGACAAGATTCAACATCATTTCATGATTAAAAAAAAAACTCGCAGTAAATTGGATCAAGGAGAGATGTACCTCAACATAATAAAGACCATATATGACAAACCCACAGCTAACATTATACGCCTCAGTGAAAGGCTGAAGGCTTTCTCCCTAAAATCAGGAAGAGGATATGGGTGTCCACTCCCGACACTCCTATTCAGCACAGCACTGAAAGTCCTAGCCAGGGCAATTAGGAAGTAAAAGATATAAAATGTATGCAAATAAGAAAGAAAGAAGTAAAATTGTCTCTGTTTACAGATAATATCTTATGTATAGAAAATACTAAGACTCTACCAAAAACCAACACTAATTAACAAATCCAGTAAAGTTTCAGGATACAAAATCAATATACAAAAATCAAGCACATTTCTATATGCTAACAATAAACTATTTGAGAAAAGATTAAGAAAATCATCTCATTTACTGTACCATCAATAACAGAAAAGCACTTGGAAATAAATTTAACCAAAAATATGAAAGATCTGTACACTGAAAACTATAAAACACTGTTGAAAGAAATTGAAGAAGACACAAATGGAAAGATTTTTTGACTTCATGGATAAGAATAATTAACAATGTTAAAATGTGCATACTAACCACAACCAACTGTAGATTCGATGCAGTTCCTCCCAAAATTCCAATGGCATTTTTCACAGAAATAGAGAAACAATTCTAAATTTCAAATGGAACCACAAAATACCCTGAATAACTAAAGCAATCTTGAGAAAAGCGAACAAAACTAGAAACATCACACTTTTTTCTTTTTTGTTTTTTTTTTAGAGATTTATTTATTTATTTGTTTGGTTTTTTTTTTTGAAGGCGTTGTGTCTACGTTGCTGCACGCAGGGTTTCTCTAGTGGCTAGCTACGTTGCTGCACGCAGGCTTTCTCTAGTTGCAACGAGCGGGGGCTACTCTTTGTCGCGGTGCGCGGGCTTCTCGTTGTGGTGGCTTCCCTTGTTGCGGAGCATGGGCTCTAGGCGCGTGGGCTCAGGAGTTGTGGCATGCGGGCTCAGTAATTGTGGCTCATGGGCTCCAGAGCACAGGCTCAGCAGTTGTGGCACACAGGCTTAGCTGCTCTGCGGCATGTGGGATCCTCCCGGACCAGGGCTCGAACCCGTGTCCCCTGCATTGGCAGGCGGATTCTTAACCACTGTGCCACCGGGGAAGCTCCATCACATTTCTTAATTTCAACTATGTTACAAAGCTATAGTAATGAAAATAGTATGGTTCTGGCACACAGTGGAGCAGAATCAAGAGCCCAGAAGTAAACCCATGCATATAAGGTCAATTAGTATTTGACAAGGGATCCCAAGAATACTGAATGGGTAGAGGACAGTCTCTTTGATGATTGGTGTTGGGAAAACCTACATGCAGAAAAATGAAATTGGAACACTATCTTACACTATTCACAAAAATTAACTCAAAATGGATGGAAGACTTAAACATAACACCTGAAAACTTAAAAATTCTAGAAGGAAATATAGGGGAAAAGCTCCTTGACATTGTTCTTGGCAAAGATTTTTTTGGATATTATACCAAAAGCACAAGCCACAAAAGCAAAAATAAAGAAGTGGACTACATAAAAAGTTTTTGCACAGCAAAAGAAAGAATCAACAAAGTGAAAAGGCAACCTAAGGAATGGGAGAAAATATTTGCAAACCATCTATCTATTAAGAGGTTAATATCCAAAATATATAAGGAACTTGTACAGCTCAGCGAAAAAACTTCAAATAGTCTGATTCTAAAATAAATGACAGTGGACGTAAATATACATTTCTCCAAAGAAGACATACAAATGAACAACAGGTTCATGAAAAGATGCTCAACGTCGTTAATCATCAAGAAAATGCAAGTCAAAACCATAATGAAATATCAGCTCTCAACTATTATAATGGCTGTTACCAAAAAGACAAGCGATAACGGGTTGATGAGGATGTAGAGAAAAGAGAAACCTCATGCACTGTCGGTGGGGATGTAAAAGCCACTATGAAAAATGCTATGGAGGCTACTCAGAAAATTGAAAGTGGAACTACCATATGATTCAGCAACTCCACTTCTGTGTATATATCCAAATGAAATAGAATTACTATCTCAGAGAAAACTGTCCTCCCATATTTATTGCAGCATTATTCATAATAGCCAAGACATGGAAACAACTTGTGTTCATTGAAGGGTGAATGGATAAAGAAAATGGATGTATATAATGCTTTCTTAGTCACTCATAAAAAGGAGGAAATCCTGCCATTTGCAGTAATATAGATAAACCTTGAGCATATTCAGCCAAGTGAAATAAGATAAAGGCAAATATTGTATATTCTCACTTGAATGTGGAATCTAAAAAAGGCAAACTTATAGAAATAAGAAGTAGAATAGTGGTTCCCAGGGGCTGGGGGGTAGGGAAAATAGGGAGATATTGGTCAAAAAACTTCCACTTATAAGATGAGTAAGTTCTTGGGATCTGATCATCAATGCTAATACATGACATGATTTTTCATGGTTTAATAAACATTCCAGTATAAGGATATTTTAAACGTATAGATTTTATGATGGGAAATTTTTTTTCTTCTATTTTTCAAATATTATGCTTAATAGAAACGCGGACTAAGAAGGATAGAATATGTGTATGTATTCTCCAATGAAGAGCATCAGAGAAAAACATGCAAATGTATGGATTTTTATTAATGCTTTGGTTCATTCATGCATCCATACATAAATATCACTGATGGTCTACTATGAGCTAGACATTACACTAAGTCTCAAAGATTCTTTGATGAATATTTGAACGAAAAAGCCAAAGTCAGAGGCTATATTGATATCTAGAAAGAAGAATTTTCATTTTTAGTTTTAGATTTTCCCATCAGGCACAAACTACAGTCAAGGCGTGAAGAGCAAATAAAGTTCAAATATTTGCCTTGAAATTATTTATTTGCAAAGGAAACCATTTACTTTGTACTTAACTGAGGGATCAGATTTGGAATACTTTCCTCTCTCTTTATGCTTCCTGGTATGTCAACAAAAGTGTAATAATGGCAAATCCATAACACACTTTCAAAAAACAGCTATTTTAATTCTGGATTTACTGTGGTTTTATTGCTTCGAGGCTATAAAAAGATAAATGGAAAAATTTTTTAAGATACCCATAATATTATCTGAGTAACAAAACAGAGCTCTGAAGGCAGATCTCCTGTAAAAAGACACAACTATTTATCCAATGCTCTTGGTGGTGTTTAGCTTTTCTGAGTTGATGCTTATGCATTTCCTCTTTGGATGTCCCCTCTGCCCAAGTTTGTGTACGTGGTGAATGTGTACATGTCAGTCAGGTTCAAGAATAATTACTGTGTATTTTCACCTGGTCTTGTCAGCTCTTTTTTTTTTTTTTTCCTTCATGGTGTAGTTTTAGTGTTTCTTCCACAATATTCAGATGTGAAAGAAATTTCACAAGAGAACAAGTCAGGAAGCTCATAAGAAGGCAGCAAATTCTTCACAAGTCAATGGGCTCTTGAACCCACAAAAAGACAAGAAGCAAGTGTAAGATTTTAAAATGTTAAAGTTGAAATTCCATCACAATGTACTTTTTTCAATCTCTACTGGAAATTAGCAGCAATATCAGTGTTAATTACACTTTGTCATGTATGATTTGAGCTTGCTTTAACCTCATACACTGAAAGGAAGTCTCATTTCATGCACAAAATCTGTTGCATGCTTGGCTTCCTTAATAAAACTACAGTTGAACATTTCCAGTGCCAAAAAAAATTCAGCAAAGATAAACTACAGGAAAATGCAAGTTAGTAAGCTTTTGCTTGCTGCTTCTATAATATCATATCATCAAACTGATACTTAGAAATGATAAAAAGACATTGTTATCTTGATAATTTCATCTTAGTTTCAACACCAGACTGTATAGAAAGCATCCAAATTTCTGTTACAGTTTTCTAATTTAACTTAATCGTGCTGGTCAATATTTAGGAGGAAAAGGTAATTGCCCCAACCCTATTTCAAGGTTTGCCATGTGTCTTCCATTAGTGTGACCATATTTATGTCATTTACCTTCCCTTTTATAAGGTTGTGACTGAGGGTGCTTCTGAGGGTGCTTCTCCTCTTGTTTTCGATGCCTGGAGCTTTTAATATTTACCATCCGTTGCTTTTTATCTGGTCGACTGAAAGCAGTAAACACTTTTTTCATCCATGTTAGAGTGAAATTTATTTAAACAAGAAACAATTTTAATGTTTTTCTCCATTAATCTATTATCTGAACACTGAAAAAGGATGTTAAATTAATCTGAAGTATAATCCTAGTATAACCATACAAAAAAGATTCAGTGAGTTTATACCTTTATCCTATAGAAAGAAAAAATAGACAAACATAAGTGTGCTGGCAAAGAGGGGAAACACTCAATGGATAAAGAGAAATGTGACAGTAAAATAATGAGTTGTGTTTCCATTATTTTTCTTCCTTTCCTGTAAAAATTAATCCCCCCCCAGTGGCTTCATTCATGAATATGTATATATCTCTTACAGAGTGTCTCTCACACAGCTAAGGCTTATAAACAATGTCTACATGTACAGTTCTCCATCTCTATAATTAGGCTTCTGTCACTACTTCGCTGAAACACTCCATAATGCCATGCGTGGCCATCCAATTCCCAGCCAAGAAATCCAGTCTTTTCCTTTTTTAAGCATTTAACACTGAAATATTCCTTTTACTTGAGATGACCTTTGGATTTTCATGATGCCACTCTCTCGCCTGTCAGCTCTTGATAGTTAAAATAATAGTTAACTATTATTATCATTAACTTATTCTTTATATATTAAATATCCACCACTCATAGAATCTACCACACATCATATTATTTTGTTGAGTTCTCCCTTGACTAAGAGTTTCTTGTAAGCAGTGACTAAATCTAAATGATTAGTAGTAGTTTAAAAAATTTTTGTTTGTAACATAATGCTTTGCATATCATACTCAATAAGTTGCTCATCTTTAGTTGAACAAGTTTCTTCTATTAAAAGCAAAATATAAAATGTATTATAGGAGAAAAATCAGTAATTATTCCAGTTCCTAACCTTTAGTATAAAATAAATCAAGCTGCATTTATTTTTGGACTCTCTTCAGTGTGATGTACTTCACTTTTCAAAAATAACTTTGAGAATTTTAAAAGCAAGTTTAAGTTCAAAGGTCTGACTATTCATGTCCTAGCACCTCATTTCTGCCACATTTACAAGCCAGTAGTTGCCCTTGCAGGCTTTGCCTCTTAGTCTTAATGTGTTCAGAATGAGCTTTTTATTTGTGACTACAGTGTCTCACACAATCTTCTTTATAGTATCTTTCAACAACACTATTTTAGGTAAAAATTATTCATTTAAAGTTAATCTGGATAGACCAGAAAAACCTAAAAAATGAAAATAATAATTTAATGCAAGACAAAAAGTAAGGTTTTACTATCCAAGACAACATAAGACAACACAGATGATGATGATGATGATGGTGATGGTGATTATGATAACTGAAACTTTACAAGAAGTCTCCAAACATTAATAACCTCTCCCACTACCAATGGCAACAAAAGCATCTGAGAGAGAGAACAGTATAAACACTCTTTCAAAACATATTTTAGTATAAAATTCCAAGGCCCTCTGATTTGATAGTAGTAATATACCTTTTATTTATTTATTAAAAGATCCAAAACTCCCATCCCTCCCTCCCCTACCCCCCTCCCCTACCCCCTCCCCCTGGCAACTACAAGTCTATTCTCTACATCTGTGAGTCTGTTTTTGTTTCGTAAATATGACGATTTGTATCATATTTTAGATTCCACATGTAAGTGATATCCTATGGCATTTGTCTTTCTCTTTCTGACTTACTTTGCTTAGTATGATAATCTCTAGGTCCATCTATATTGCTGCAAATGGCATTATTTCATTCTTCTTGATGGCTGAGTAATATTCCAGTGTATGTGTATGTGTATGTGTGTGTATGTATACCATATCTTTTTTATCCATTTCTCTGTCATTGGGCATTTAGGTTGTTTGCTTATCTTGGCAATTGTAAATAGTGCTGCTATGAACATAGTGGTGCATGTATCTTTTTGAATTATAGTTTTGTCTGGGTATATGCCCAGGAGCAGGATTGCTGTATCATATGGTAACTCTATTTTTAGTTTTTTGAGGAGACTCCATACTGTTTTCCATAGTGGCTGCACCAATTTGCATTCCCATCAACAGTGTAAAAGATTTTCCCTTTTCTCCACACCCTCTCCAGCATTAGTTACTTGTAGATTTTTTAATGATGGCCATTCTGCCTGGTGTGAGGTGATACCTCACTGTAGCTTTGATTTGCATTTTTCTAATAATTAGCAATGTGGAGCATCTTTTCATGTACTTATTGGCCATCTGTATGTCTTCTTTGGAGAAATGTCTATTTAGGTCTTCTGCCCGTTTCTTCTTTTGGGTTGCTTTTTGTTATTGTTGAGTTGTATGAGCTGTTTGTATATTTTGGAAATTAAGCCCTTGTTGGTCGCATCATTTGCAAATATATTCTCCCATTCTCTAGGTTGTCTTTTCACTTTGTTTATGGTTTCCTTTGCTGGGCAAAAGCTTGTAAGTTTGATTAGGTCCCATTTTGTTTTTTTGTTTGTTTGTTTTTATTTCTACTTCCTTGGGAGACTGACCTAAGAAAACATTGGTACAATTTATGTCAGAGAAAGTGTTTGCCTATGATCTCTTCTAGGAGTTTTACTGTGTCATATTTTATGTTTAAATCTATAAGCCACTTCGAGTTTATTTTTGTGCATGGTGTGAGGGTGTGTTCTAATTTCACTGATTTACATGCAGCTGTCCAACTTTCTCAGCACCACTTGCTGAAGAGACTGTCTTTTTCCCATTTTATATTCTTTCCTCCTTTGTCAAAGATTAATTGACCATAGGTGTGTGGGTTTATTTCTGGATGCTCTAGTCTGTTCCATTGATCCATATGTCTGTTTTTCTGCCAATACCGTACTGTTTTGATTAATGTAGCTTTGTAGTATTGTCTGAAGTCTGGGAGGGCTATGCCTCCTGCTTTGTTTTTTCTAAGGATTGCTTTGGCAATTCTGGGTCTTTTATAGTTCCATATAAATTTTAGGATTGTTTGTATACCTTTTAAATTGTAAATGTAAGTTACCTATATAATATTTCTCACCTCTTCAACAAACGTGGTAGGTCATTGCAATTTATCTTGCTTTAAATTTAGGTTGTACCTTAGAGTTCAATTAATTTCAGAAGAACAAAGAAAGCAAGTGTTCTGAGAATCTTTGTTATTTTTTCAGTTAGGTCATGAACAAAACAGATATTTAAACTTTGATTGAACATCTGTTGTGTGTTAGGCACTGGGCTGGGGAGTAGATACAAATAAGTAGATAACATAGCCCCCAACCACTGGAGAGAGATAAATAGACCACTGCAATGCTGACTGATAAAAGCTATCATAAGAGTAGATGAAATGCTGGTGAGTAGGTATTATCAAATCATATGACTTCTGGAGGTAACAGTGGCCAAAAGAGAGTTGTATATGATGAGTGACATGATCATATGGTTTGAGCATTTACCCCGTTCTATCTTCAGCTTACCTCTTACACTAAGATTTAATACGATTTGAAAACAGTTCTTCCCGAATTCTAGACTTTCCAGATGTACAAAAACTAATTTATCTCACAGAATCTTTTTAAAAATTTTATTGGATTTAGTTGATATACAATGTTGTGTTAGTTTCAGGTGTATAGCAAAAGGATTCAGTTATACCTATGCATGTATTCATTCTTTTTCAGATTCTTTTCTCATATAGGTTATCACAGAATATTGAGTAGAGCTCCCTGTGCTATACAGTAGGTCCTTGTTGGTTATCTCTCTTATATATAGTAGTGTATATCTGTTAATCCCAAGCTTCTGATTTATCCTTCCCCCCAACACACACATTTCCCCTTTGGTAACCATAAGTTTGTTTTCAATATCTGTAAGTCTCTTTCTGTTTTGTAAATAAGTTCATTTGTATCATTTAAAACAAATTATATTCCACATATGAGTGATATCACATGATATTTGTCTTTCTCTGTTTGACTTACTTCACTTAGTATGATCATTTCTAGGTCCATCCATGTGTTGTAAATGGCATTATTTCATTCTTTTTTATGGCTGAGTGATATTCCATTGTATATATGTGCCACCTCTTCTTTATCCATTCCTCTGTTGATAGACATTTAGGTTGCTTCCATGTCCTGGCTATTGTAAATAGTGCTGCAATAAACATTGGGGGTGTGTGTATCTTTTTTAATTATGGTTTTCTCTTGATATATGCCAAGGAGTGGGATTGCTGGATCATATGGTAGTCCTAGTTTTAGTTTATTAAGGAACCTCCATACTGTTCTCCATAGGGGCTGCACCAATTTACATACCCACCAACAGTGTAGGACGGTTCCCTTTTCTCCATACCCTCTCCAGCATTGATTGTAGATTTTTTGATGATGGCCATTCTGACCAGTGTGAGGTGATACTTCATTGTAGTTTTGATTTGCATTTCTCTGATAATTATTAATGTTGAGCATCTTCTCATGTGCTTGAAATGTCTATTTAGATCTTCTGCCAATTTTTTTATTGGATTTTTTTTTTTTGACATAGAGCTGCATGAGCTATTTGTACATTTTGGCAATTAATCCCTTTCAGTTGCTTCGTTTGCAAATATTTTCTCCCATTCTCTGGGTTGTCTTTTCATTTTGTGTATGGTTTCCTTTGCTGTGTAGAAGGTTCTAAGTTTAATTAAGTCCCATTTGTTTTTTTTTGTTTGTTTTTACTTTTATTACACTAGGAGGTGGATCAAAAAAGATATTCCTGTGATTTATGTCAAAGAATGTTCTGCCTGTGTTTTCTTCTATGAGTTTTATAGTGCCCAGCCTTACATTTAGGTCTTTGATCCATTTTGAGTTAATTCTTGTATCGTGTTAGAGAGTGTCCTAATTTCATTCTTTTACATGTAGCTGTCCAGTTTTCTCAGCACCACTTACTGAATAGACTGCGTTTTCTCCATGGTATATTCTTGCCTCCCTTGTTGTAGATAAATTGACCATAGTTGCGTGGGTTTATTTCTGGGCTTTCTATCCTATTCCATTGATCTATATGTCTCTTTTTGTGCCAGTACCATACTGGTTTGATGACTATAGCTTTGCAGTGCAGTCTGAAGTGAGGGAGTCTGATTCCTTCACCTCTGTTTTTCTTTCTCAGGTTTGCTTTTGCTATTTGGGGTCTTTTGTGTTTCCATACAAATTTAAAATTTTTTTGTTCTAGTTCTGTGAAAAATGCTGTTGGTAATTTGATAGGGATTGCATTGAATCTGTAGATTGCCTCAGATAGTATAGTCATTGACAACACTAATTTTTCCAATCCAAGAACATAGCATATCTTTCTGTCTGTTTGTGTTATCTTTGATTTCTTTCATCAGCGTCGTATTGTTTTCAGAGTACAGGTCTTTTGTCTCCTTAGATAGGATTATTCCTAGGTATTTTATTCTTTTTGATGAGATGGTAAATGGTGTTTTTTCCTTAATTTCTCTTTCTGATCTTTCATTGTTAGTGTATAGGAATGCAAGAGATCTTGTATATAAATTTTGTATCCTGGAAATTTACCGAATTCATTGATGAACTCTAGTAGTTTTCTGGTAGCATCTTCAAGATTTTCTATGTATAGTACCATGTCATCTGCAAACAGTGACAATTTTACTTCTTCTTTTCCAATTTGGATTCCTTTTCTTTCTTTTTCTGCTCTGACTGCCATGGGTAGAACTTCCAAAACTATGTTGAATAAAAATGTCAACAAATGATATCCTTGTCTTGTTCCTGATCTCAGAGGGAATGCTTTCAGCTTTTCACTGCTGAGAATGATGTTAGCTGTGAGTTTGTCATATATGGCCTTTATTATGTTGAGGTAGGTTCCCTCTATGCCCACTTTCTGGAGAGTTTTTATCATAAATGGGTGTTGAATTTTGTCCGAAGCTTTTTCTGCATCTGTTGAGGTGATCATATGGTTTTTATTCTTCAGTTTGTAAATATGGTGTATCACATTGATTGATTTGCGTATATTGAAGAATCCTTGCATCCCTGGGATAAATCCCGCTTGATCATGGTGTATGATCCTTTTAATGTGTTGTTGGATTCCTTTTGCTAGTATTTTGTTGAGGATTTTTGCATCTATATTCATCAGTGCTGTTGGTCTGTAATTTTCTCTTTTTGTAGTATCTTTGTCTGGTTTTGGTATCAGGGTGATGGTGGCCTCATAGAACGAACTTGGGAGTGTTCCTTCTTCTGCAGTTTTTTGGAAGAGTTTCAGAAGGATGGGTGTTAACTCTTCTCTAAAATGTTTGATTGAATTCACTTGTGAAGCCATCTGGTCCTGGACTTAAGTTTGTTGGAAGTTTTTAAATCACAGTTTCAACTTCAGTACTTGTGATTAGTCTGTTCATATATTCTGATTTTTCCTGGTGCAGTATTGAAATGTTGTGTCTTTCTAAGAATTTGTCCATTTCTTCTAGGTTGTCCATTTTATTGGCATATAATTTTTTTTATAGTAGTCTCTGATGATCCTTTGTATTTCTGTGCTGTCAGTTGTAATTTACCCATTTCCATTTCTAATTTTATTGATTTCAGTCCTCTCTTTTTTTCTTTTCTTTTTCTCTCTTTTTTTTTTCTTGGTGAGTCTGGCTACAGGGTTATCGGTTTTGTTTATAGCTCACAAAACCTTTAGAGTAAAATTATATTAATGGTGAGAGCATGTCCATGACATTTATGTTAGAATATTGAAAAAAATAGGTATATTTTAAGCAGCATTAAGAGCCTTTCTAGGACATGAATTCCCTTCAGATCCAATTTAAGAGGTTAAGAAACCACTCAGTCTCTGGGATAGAGTGGGGTTCAAATGTCACTCTTGGGTAGGTGTTTTGGAGTTCAGAAGATCTGACTCTGTGCATCTTTTTCTCCAACTGCATGTTTAATGATGTCACATTGGTAGCTCAGAAGCAGCCACAGTGAAAGTATTTACAAATCAGCAAATGTGACAAAGCAGTTTCTTTTTTCCTTTTTTTTCCCTCCAGAGTACTGCTTAAGTATGATGTCTGTCTAGTAATGTGGTACTGGGGTAATACTTTATTGCAGAAAATTTTTCTACTTTTTTCTGACTAGATGGGTCCACTTTCTGTCCCATTTAGGTGACATTGTTTGGGGGAATCTAATATTGAATATTTTCTTCCTTGTTGTGCTTAATAAAATTTTAGCAGTTATCCTGGCAAGGGAGCATTTCCAATATGATCATTGTTATATTACTTTTACTTTTATTCACTTTGAAAAATCACAAATGGAATTGTTCCACAAACATTGAGTTAGTTTCAATAATCATTCTATTAATGTCGAACAGTATAAAGTTAGTGATTGCTAAGCACATCTTTACTAACTCATGCCCAAAGCAGAATAACTTGGCTTTCTTTTGTGGATTGTAACATTTTAAACAATTCAGTGAAATATCAATACTGGATTACTCCATTGGACATGCTCTTTTACATCCAGTCACCGAATAATGACTATTAAAATGTCTGCATAACTTCCTCATGGAGTGGAGCTCATAAATATCACTGCGCTGGCAAACAATTAAGATTACTATGGACACATAGGATGTTCTTGGCAAAAGAGTTACTGAAGAAGGAACTGATTAGGGGTCTTTTGAGAATTGCATGCTGGCCTGCATTTCATTTCTTAAACAAATTAAAAAATAAAATTATGCAAATATTCTTTTAAGTAACTACTGTGCTGTTGTCTGGGAACCACATTTTTCATTTCTGGTTGGTGAAATGACATCTTGCCAAAAGTAAAAGTGATCTGTGAAGTGGGATTCTGTTCCATCCCCTGTGGACTGCTAAAATATCATGTCTGCCATGCTGAGAGGCTTTGTGGTGGTAAAGTGGTAGTGGCTTGATGGTGGGGGGGCTTGTATGTGCAACTGCCAACATGAAAATTTTTTGAAAATCTGCCAGGCCCTGGGAATCCCATTTAAATAAACTTAGGTTGATATTTAAACAGTGATATCAATTCTTTTATGACTTTTCTCTGGTCTACTGGAAATCTGAGAGTAATATAACATAAAACTATATCTTCTAAGTTTAAGAAAATCTCTGTTACTTATAGACCATATATACCAAAGTCAAGAATAATAATACAGCTATAGTACTTCTTGTTTCTGTGCTAGAAATAATTACATATGATTGAAAGGATTTATTCTCCTGGATCTTACACCAATTCAATGTGAAAATTCCAAGTTAAAATTTGGTCATGCCATATCATTTTAAGAAGTCTTTCAGCATTATCTCTTAACTTTCATACATCCATGTGTGTGGTAAATTGCAAAACTATCTAGGTCAACTATTCCCCAACTCTTGCAAATAATCAAAGATATATTGAGGACTTTTAAAAAATTAGAGATTGCCTAATCCCTCTAAGAAAATTTTCATTCAGTGTGCTATAGACTGAATGTTTGTGACTCCCCTGAAAAAAACTAATTTGTTGAAACCTAATCCCCAGTGTGCTGGTATTTAGAGGTGAAGCTTTGGGGAGGTGATTAGGTCATGAGGGCTGAACCCTTATAAAGATACCACAGAGAGCCCCATTTCCCATTCTGCACTGGGAGGACACAGAGGAGACAGCTGCCTAGGAACCACTGAATGGGTTGGTGACTTGATTTTGGACTTTCCAGCCTCCAGAACTAAGAAATAAATGCTTGTTGTTTAAACCACTGAGTTTATAGTATGTTTGCTATAGAAGCTGGAATTGAGTAGGCAATAGATGTGTGGGATATGGAAAAAGGGAGTGGGTTGGGGGTTGGGTAGAACAGGGCTGCAGGTAATATGAGGTGTATATGTTTGCACTGCTTACAAGATTGCATGTATGTTGTATAACACTCTCCAGATGGTGTGGGGAAATAGAAACCTAAATTACTTCTTTGGCACTCTACATATGGAAATCTGACTACAAAATATTAACAGGATGTTTGCCTGCAGGAGAAGATCAGGAATGAGAACAGAATATAGTTTCTATCCTTTCTGTTTTCATATGAGAACACTGCAGGCATCCTGGAAAATATGAAGAGAAACATCAAACATTTAAATAATAAAAGCTGCATACCTAGATTTTCTAGGGGGCCTTTTGAGAAGACATAAGGAAGGAAAGTGTGGGCAGCCTCTGGAACTGTATGTTGAACAATATCCAGTGATTTATGTTTAAGGAATGTTTTTTCTTCTTTTTCTAACTGTGAAAGAAACTCTTATTTTTAAGAAAAAACAGGACATTTGCCTAGGTTCAAATTATTTCCTTGGAAATATTTATTTATCAATGCAGTGGTTTTAACAAATATCCACAAATGTTTGATACTCCTCCCTAAGGAGGTGGAGTTTAACTCACCTCCCCTTGAGTGCAGGCAGCACTTAGCGATTCTGTCCTAACAAATAGAAGATGGAAAGGGGAAAAGAATAACTTTACTGTGAAGGAACCTGTTATACACCACTTACCCAAGTGATGAAAATGAACATCACCAGTAATAATTCATGTCAGTATCACATACTCCCTGATATGATACAGTGAGAGCACTTCACCTCTGGGGTGTTCTTCCCTGAAATACATGTAAGCCGAGTCTAACCAGGAGAAAACATGTGACAAACCCAAGTTGATAGATACTCTACACCAGCAGTCCCCAACCTTTTTGGCACCAGGGACCGTTTTCGTGGCATACAATTTTTCCAAGGACCGGGCGTGGGGGGATGGTTTCGGGATGATTCAAGCACATTACATTCACTGTGTACTTTATTTCTATTATCATTACATCAGCTCCACCTCAGATCATCAGACATTAGATCCCGGGGTTGGGGACCCCTGCTCTAAACAATACTTGACCACTTCTCTTCCAAAATATTAAAGCCATTAGAAACAAAGAAAAACTGTCACAGCATGGAGAGAAGGAGTCATGGGGACCAAATGGTGACGGTGTATCTTAGATTGGATCCTGAAACAGAAAAAGGACATTATTGGAAAAACTGTTGAAATCTGAATAAAGCCTATTGTTAATAAAAACAAAAAAACAAAAAACTAAGATACCATATCAACCCCCAGTAAAAACGTAACACATGCTGTCACTTTTAAAATATAGGAAGATACTTAGAAAAACTTTTGAATAACTCTTATAATAATTATTCATTTATAACTACTTTTAATATTTTGGTGATTTCTCTCACAAAGAAAAAATTTATTTTTCATAGTGAAGATCATAATAAGTATGAAATGTTGAATCCTCTTTGGCAGTTCACATATAACAAACATTTTGTCCTTTATCCAAACTTATAAATAATATATATAATTTTAAGCACTTTAAATTACTTATACATTAGAACTTTAATACCATAATTATTTAGCATTATGAATTTCTGTTCTTTATTTATCATTGCCAGTGTATTTTGTTTTATGTGGGGGTTTTATGCCTCTTATATTAAGAATTTTTAGATGTTGTTTTCTAAAATAGAGATTTTCTTAATTCAGTCAATATATCCTTTCTTCTATGTTACAGATATATTTAATGGAAACAGTTGTGATTTTTGTATTACTCATCTTTGAACCGTTAAGTATATTTGCCAATAATTGGAGTGGGTGGATTACTCTTGATCTCTCTCTACCATTCACTAACATACTAATAGAATTCTCTTTCCAGATTACATTGAAAGGGGAATTGAGGTAGAGATTAACTGAGATTAAGTTATATTGTTTAGCAGGCCTTTATCCAGTTAGATATGTTGAACTAAATACACTCTTTCATTTCCTTTATTTCTCTGACAGAATTTAAAATATACTTCTATACATTCTGAATCCATCTCTAATTCATTATGTAGCACAGGCTATAAAATGCTAAACTATAATTTGGTGAATTATAACAGGCATTCACCTGCAGGGGCAAAGAATAAGAGTAGATATCTGAAATTTACTGTATTACTCTCTTTTTTGTGTTTTCCCTTAAGCAGTGTCTTTAAAAAGATTAATTTGCCTTGCAGTCACATACTGCCTCTAATTTTAATGTGTTTAGTTTCATTTAAATGATTGTCATATAATTAGGGCATTATTGAGTGATAGAATCTAGAAGTTTGCCAGATAATTAGACAATATCCTTGAACAAGACACATACACAAGGGCCTTGATCTATAGGGAATTTTTCTGAAGCAAGGGGCAGGTATATAAAACAAGGTGTCAAAAGTCCAGAAGGAAAATACCTGGATGACACACCTCATGATAAACAGCCATGTTTGGAGGAAGGTGGGGGGTGGGTGAGGTAATGGCACATTTGCCAGTAAATTCTCTGGATCTCTACTTTGATATCATCTCTGATACTTCAAGTAGAATATCAACTTTTTGACACAGGAAGTGGTTCAATATTGAAGTGAGGAAAGACTCCATGTAGTAAGATGTGAGGTAGGGATCTAAATTAATTGTTCTGCAACACGGCTACCTAATGTCCCATTATCAATTATTAAATAATATTTCACCCCATTGATTTGATATACAACATTTATCAATTACTAAATTCCTGTATGTATTGGGATCTGCTTCTGGACTCTGCAGGCTGTCTTTTATGCACCAGTACCATGCTGAGTCTGTACTTTATACTTTCATGTATAAAGTACTTTTTTTGAAAGTTTTATGTTTTCTTGCATTTTAATATTTTTTCCTCAAGGAATTTAAAGTCACTTAGCTTACTTTCTCCCAAAATATATTTTTTTATATCTTTATTTTGATTGTATAAATTTGGAGGATAATTTTGAGACAATTCATGTTTTATATACAGAAACCTGGTTCATGTTAGGTTCTTTTTATGTCCTCTAATAGCATTTTAGTGTTTCTTCATAGAGATATTGCATGTTTCTTGGTTAAGTGTGTTTGAGATTATTCTATTCTTTTAGTTTCCATAGTAGAAGAGATTTTCTTAGAATTCATCTTCTAAGTGGTTATTGTGGGTATAGAAACGACAGAGCTAGATCACATTGAATAAAAACTTTTAAATTTAAAAATTTAGCCACATGCTGTTTAAAAAATATATGTATGATACAAAGAGTTTGAAATTAAATACTAATAATTAGGAAACTCTAAAATTAATTAAATCCAAACAAGACTTTAAGGCAAAAAGACCCTTCATTATTTAACACCAAGGATGACTTTTTTTTCATACATTTCATGAAGATGTAATATACTGCCAGGTTTCATTGATGTATGATTAAAATAATAATTCCTGGGCTTCCCTGGTGGTGCAGTGGTTGAGAATCCGCCTGCCGATGCAGGGCACGTGGGTTCGTGCCCCAGTGCGGGAGGATCCCGCATGCCGCGGAGCGGCTGGGTCCGTGGGCCATGGCCGCTGGGCCTGCGTGTTGGGAGCCTGTGCTCCTTGGCGGGAGAGGCCACAGCAGTGAGAGGGCCGTGTACTGCAAAAAAAAAAAAAAATAATAATAATAATAATAAATAATTCCTAAATTTGAAATGTTAAGTGATATATATGAACTGCTAAAGTCCAGGTTTAATCCAGGATAGCTTTTCTAAGCAGTCTACTTGCCTGGTAATTAATGCTGGTACAATTGCAAAGGCCTGTATATAGAACTCTCCAATCATCTACCATCTTCTAAATTCTCACCCCTATATTGTTCTACAGTTCTCAGCTTTACACAACCCTGGATTCCTTCATTCCCCTCCCATACCCGTCTCTCAAGCTATCTGTAATCTGCTCTGTGGCCTCCAAACTAGTTTGCTTCCTAAAATATTTCTTTGTCTTCTCATTTGCCTCTTTGTCATCTCTCCCAGCATATGTTATCAGGCTTGATGCCATGTAAGCTGAAGGTCATGGGGTTTTGGCAGTACCTGTGGGTGTGACTTTGATTGGCAGCATTTAGTGAGTGACTATAAACTGCACAGTCCTTTATTTTATTTATTTATTTTTAATACTTTTTTATTTTTAAAATTGATTTTCAAGTTCTTTTCCCATTTAGGTTGTTACATAATGTTGAGCAGAGTTCCCTGTGCTATACAGTAGGTCGTTGTTGGTTATTCATGTAAAATATAGCAGTGTGTACATGTCAATCCCAAACTCCCAAAGTATCCCTTCCCTCCACCCTTCCCCCTTGGATGCCCCATGGTCCTTTATTGGAGGAAGGGACTCTGGAAAGGTGTTAGAAATGCATTTCAGTTCTCTGTGCTGTGCTGGCCTTCTTCATGGGTCTCTGATGTGTGTTGCAGCAGGAGGACTGGTATTGGTGCCATGGTCATGATGATGAGAGGCATCTCACAGTTGTACTGCCACCACTACTAATTCTTGGGGTCAGCTACTTCAGTTCACCTTAAGGTGGCCTTTTTCTTCAAGGTCAGGATGCCCATCAGAAGGGTTTCTGTTGTTTTCATAGCTCCAGGGAAAACTGCACTGCTCTCTGAAGGGCTAGACCCTGAACTCGGTCCCTGGATAATAGGGACAAACATTCTCCTCTCTTATCTTTTTTTTTTTTAATTAATTAATTAATTTATTTATTTTTAGCTGTGTTGGGTCTTCGTTTCTGTGCGAGGGCTTTCTCTAGTTGCAGCGAGCGGGAACCACTCTTCATCACGGTGCGCGGGCCTCTCACTATTGTGGCCTCTCTTGTTGCAGAGCACAAGCTCCAGACGCGCCGGCTCAGTAGTTGTGGCTCATGGGCCCAGTTGCTCTGCGGCATGTGGGATCTTCCCAGACCAGGGCTTGAACCCATGTCCCCTGCATCCGCAGGCAGATTCTCAACCACTGCGCCACCAGGGAAGCCCCTCCTCTCTTATCTTTTAAGGGCAGTTCCATTCCAGATGTTTTTCACTCTAATCAGTTCTTGATTGTGGTCACCTCCGTTCATCAGAAATATGTTCATAGCTTTGGACTTTGAAGGCCCATGTCTCAGTCTCTCTCCTCCAAGCAAGCTACTCCACTGTTACATCAGGTCCTTGACAATTCAGATAGGTTCTTCTGTATTCTACTGAAGAGGAGATGGGAGTGGGTTCTTCCTTTATATTTGGAGAATTAAATGGATCCATTCTATTTGTTTTGGCTAGAACAAAATATAATCTACCTTAAATTCTATTTTTATCATAAGAGAAAAAATAAACTACTATTATAACCTTTAATAATAGTAGTTTATCTGCTTTCAAAATTTAACATGTAGTTTTCCTTAGTGACCCAGTATTACGTGCAGATGAAGAAACTATTTTAGCATAAAAATCAAACTAAAAAGTATTTGCCATTCTTTTCAAAAGTTGTATGTGCTGTAAGAATAGTGTTAGATAATATAATGCTGATTCACTTATAATTTCAAATCTAAATTTCTCAAACTGATTCAGGAATTAGTTATATTTCCTTATGTAATACATAAAGGTATCTGCTCATGCAGACCGTAAGGGCTTTTTAGGCCTTCTATTTATTCGAGATATGTGCTTGTATGGCATCATTTTATGTAGTTTTCTTCCCTTTTTTATCTTTCTCCTCTTTTTTCTCCTGTTTTTTCTTTGCATACTTGTTCTTTCTCTTTCACCAACTCCCCCAAACCTCCTCTTTCTCTCTTCCTCCTCTCTGTCCCTCTATCCTTTCCCTCCCCCACCCCCCTTCTTTGCTAATTATTATTTTACTCTGTTTTATTTCATCTTCACTTATTTTCTTCTTCATGCATTCTCCACTTCTTTCTGATCTTTCTCTTCTTTCTCACCTTTTCTTTCATTCTAAACCCTAGAATTTATTTTTTGTACAGTCTATTTTTGAAAGATAGGAGTAACTCAATACACAGGTAAAAATTAAATTAATTTTAATGTTACAGAAAATCTTAAATGAGCCTGAATATTAGAAGTATGTTTTAAAGAATATGTTTTATTTAAAAGGTTATCTGCATATCCTGAAAAATATACAGACTCATATTTATTACATATATAAATTTAATTCTGCTTGGATAGGGCATTTACTTTCTTCAAAACACCATGGAAATAGAAAGTACAAATCAAAGAAAACAAAAGAGTTATGGTACATTAATAATGCAGTTTATCATCTAGTGTGGATGGATTTATACAAATGTATCCAGATGGTCAAAGTATTGTCTAGACTCTCAATGTATTTTATTCTGTATTTATTCTACATTTTGTTCCAGAAAAAAATATTAAGAAAATATGGCTCATGTACATCATCATCATCACTGTATCATAATCATTATCAAAATCTGTCCAAAAAGAAAGGCTGGGGCTTCCCTGGTGGCGCAGTGGTTGCGCGTCCGCCTGCCGATGCAGGGGAACCGGGTTCGCGCCCCGGTCTGGTGGACCTGTGAGCCATGGCCGCTGAGCCTGCGCGTCCGGAGCCTGTGCTCCGCAACGGGAGAGGCCGCAGCAGAGAGAGGCCCGCATACCACAAAAAAAAAAAAAAAAAAAGAAAGGCTGTTTCTTGCAGCTCCCTTTGCCCTAGCCCATTGTCTATACATACTAAATAATTATTTACCAAAGAGTCCTAACTTGCTATATGAACCATCAAGTCTGGGTGAGAATTTGATTGCATCATTCCAGCTCAGAGTTTTTCAACATAGTCTTTCCACCTTGTGCAGGTAAAGGACAAAATGTAGGGCTTCCTCTGGCTAAAGATTTGATTCTTTGTTACTTTAGAATTAAGAAGGAATGTATTTCATTAACCTGCACACATACTCACTTTATCTCTTTCCCCCCCGCACACACACACTCACAAATGAATAAATATATGTTTACAAGACATGTATATTTGTCTGTAAGCTCATTGTGAACACTTCCCAGTTTTTTCCCCTTTGATATGCAGAATTTGAGTTAAATCTCTGAATAAAGAGAGTCCCCTTTAAATTTGTCTCTGAGGCACAGTTAGCTGCCAGGTCTGCTAGTAAACAGCACGATTCTCCCTGCAGATGGAAGCACTTTCAGTGTCAAACAGGTCACCTTCCTTCGGGGACCAGCAGAAGCGAAGGCAGAGCCTACAGATGGTACCTCATCAAAGCTCTCAGCATTTAATTAGTACAGTCGCCCAACAATATCGCCCTGATTTTCCCATGTCTACACTGGGCATCAACTCACATTTAAAATGTTTTGTACGTTTAAGAAAAGGAAGCTTGAGTAAAGTAACTACAAAGTCCATTCCATTTTGAAACTTCTATCTTTTCATAAATCTATGAATAATTAAATACATGAAATGAGTAATAAAATTAATTGGCTGAGGAAAAAGGCAGATTGCTTTCTCATTTTGGCTTCTGTGACACAATTAAAGGTCACAATTGAGGGTTTATTGCCCAGATGGCTATTATCAACTACCCATTAGCATATGTGGTCATAGTTGAACTGAATGGAGGTGAAAAGAAGGTCTAATTATGACACAGTAATCCTTTTGATTTGTTCTTAAAGGATATCCATTCACTGAGGAATCCTAATGTTGTCTATGAAGAGTGAGCCAGATGTATGCCTGTGTCATCCAATGCTATCAAAATGTGTAAAAACCGGGTTTGGTTTTGTTTTCTATTCACAAAAAACGAACAGGCCTATGATCAGTGTAATTATGCATGGTTAGCCTTAGAAGGAAGCCATGATTAAATCATCATTTTTCTCCTCTATCAATTCATGACTACTTTTTCCTACTGTCATGTTTTCACTCATCCCTCTTCGGGCTTTTATTTATCACACCAATGCAAACATTATTTCATGACGTTCATTGCCTCTTTTTTCTCTTTCACTATTCACAGTTCTCATTGCTATCACTCCCACTTTTCCTCATATCAGAAGTTTTTTTTATGATTATAAAATTCATCTACTGTTACTCCTCCTGTGAGAGGTTTTCATGGGTTCTGAGAAATCAAGCACACTGAAGACAATCTAGTAATGGTGAGAGGAGAAAGAAAAAGCCACCTGGTTTATCTAAATGACCTTGTTTTCCTTTAGAAGCTGGGGAGGCAGGGGAGAAGGAGGCCTAGAAAAAGAGACTGTTGAATCCTAATGAAAAGTGTGATTTAGGGGAAATTATTTAATTCATTTGAGTAAATATCCCTTGCATGGAATGAACATAATAGTGCTTAATTTGCAGAGTTATTGAGGTTAACTGAGATGCCACATACAAAGTGTCTATCAGAGTATACAGACCTTTCCAAACCAGCTACTTATATTTTTTGCCTATCTTTTCCTAGCCTTTAAGGGCGTCATCTAATTCAAATAATATCTCAGTAAAAACTGAAATAAGAATCTTGTTGTATGTAATGTAAAATGTTATTATAGATATGGATGTACCCTGAGGGTAGAAAGAGTTCATTACACCGTATACAGTACAGGGTGCTACACGTGGTAGGTGCTAAGTCAGTATTTTTTAAACTGAGTTAGTTATTTGTATTATCTATCCATTCAGGAAAATAAAAAAGTATGTAGCATATACAGAGCAGAGACCAGTAAGTCTTTCTCAATACTTATTTAAACAGAAATTATTCATTCTTATGTACTTACTTTATACTAAAAAAAAAAAAAATCCAACTAATACAATTGTTTGGTTTTAAATATGTTGTCCAATTACTTTGTAAAAAGGAATTGAGCATCTTAAGTATACATTATATATGTAATCAATTAATGGAAATGTAGGTATTCACCAGACTGTCTCTTGAACTTTGATTAATATACTAATTAAAAGAATCTACAAAAGCTTACATTGCCTTTCTCACAGGCCTTGATTTTGTTATTATTTAATACTGGTGAATGCACAATGTTTTCATACTACAAAATTAAGTATTACACAAACAGTTTTATTAAAAGTGAACATAGACATTTCCTCTTATTTTGAATAGTACTTAAGTCAGCAATTTTCCAATTGGCAGATTAAAATATTTTATTAAAAATTAATACATTATTAATGCAATTTCAGTAAAAATTCTAACAAGTTGTTTTGTGGATATTTAAAAACTGATTCTAAAGTTTGTATGGAAAAGCAAAAGACCCAAAATAGCCAATTCAATATTGAAAGAGAACAAAGTAAGAGGACTAACACTACCCGATTTCAAGATTTAGTATAAGGGTACAGTAATCAAGACAGTGTGGTAATGATGAAAGAATAGGCACATAGATTGATAGAACAGAAAAGAGAGCTCAGAAATAGATGCTCATAAATATAGTCAAGTAATCTTTGACGAAGAAGCAAAGGGAATATAATAGAGATAAGATTGTCTTTTCAACAAATGGTCTGGAACAACTGGACATCTACACCAAAAAAAATTAATCTTGGACACAGACCTTATACACATCACAAAAATGAACTCAAAATGGATCTTGGACATAAAGGTAAAATGCAAAAATGTAAAACTTACAGAAGATAACATAGGAGAAATCTAGATACCTTAGGTACTGCAATGATTTTTAGTTATAGTACCAAAGGCATGATCCATGAAAGAAAGAATTGATAAGCAGGACTTCTTAATATTAAAAACTTCTGCTCTGCGAAAGACACTGTCAAGAGAATGAGAAGACAAGCCACAGACGGAGGAAAAATACTTGCAAAGAATATATCTGATAAAGTACCCTTATCCAAAATCTACAAAGAAACTCTTAAAACTCAACAATAAGAAATTGAACAACCCAATTATAAAAGGGGCAAAAGACCTGAATGGGCCTATCACTAAGGCAGATCAATAGAAGACACATAAGCACATGAAAATGTGCTTCATATCATATGTTATTAGATTCAAACAACAAATTAAAATAATAGCATACTACACACCTCTTTGTATGGTCAAACTCCAGAACACTGACAGCACCAAAATAGTGGCAAGGATATGGAATATGACAAACTCTTATTCATTGCTGCTGAAAATGCACACTGATACATCCATTTTAGAAGGCAGGTCAGCATTTTCTTACAAAACTAAACTTACTCTTACCATAGGATCCAGTTCCTTGGTATTTACCCAAAAGAGGTAAAAACGCATGTCCATACAAGAACCTGCAGACAGATGTTTATAGCAGCTTTATGCATAATTGTCAAAACTTGGACAACCAATATGTTCTTCAGTGGATTAATTCATAAATAAGCTGTGATATATCCAGAAAATGAATACTATTCAGCACTAAGAAGAAATGAGCTGTTATGCCATGAAAAAACCTGGAAGAACCTTAAGTGCATATTTCTAAGTGAGAGAATCTAATCTGAGAATCCTACATACTGTGGGATTCTAATTATATGACATTCTGGAAAAGGCAGAACTATGGAGACAGTAAAAAAAAGAAAAAAGAAAAATCAGTGTTTGCTAGGTGTTAGTGGGGAGGCAGGGATAAATAGGTAGAGCACAGAATTTTTAGGTCAGTGCAATAATTCTCTGTGATACTCTAATGATGGATAGATGTACATTTTATGGGTTTTAACAAATATATAACAACACCAGGAGTGAGCCCTAATGTAAACTATGGACTTTGGATGACAATGATGTCTCAGTGTAGGTTCATGGATGATAACAAATGTTATTACCACCCTAGTGATGAAGTTTGATAATGGAGGAAACTGTGTGCTGGGGAGAGGGGAAGGATTGCAGGGTTATATGGTTACTCTATTTTTAGTTTTTTAAGGAATCTCCATACTGCTCTCCATAGCAGCTGTACCAATTTACATTCCTACCAACAGTGTAGGAGGGTTCCTTTTTCTCCACACCCTCTTCAGGTTTTATTATTTGTAGACTTTTTGATGGTGGCCATTTTGACGGGTGATACCTTATTGTAGTTTTGATTTGCATTTCTCTAATAATTAGTGACGTTGAGCATCTTTTCAAGTGCATTTTGACCTTATGTATGTTTTCTTTGGAGAATCACTATTTAGATTTTTTGCCCATTTTCGATTGGGTTGTTTATCTTTTTGGTATTGAGCTGTATGAGCTATTTGCATATTTTGGAAATTAATCCCTTGTCAGTCACATTGTTTACAAATATTTTCTCCCATTCTGTGGGTTGTCTTTTCATTGTGTTTATGGTTTCCTTTGCTGTGCAGATGCTTTTAAGTTTAATTAGGTATCATTTATTTATTATTGTTTTTATTTTCATCACTTTAGGAGATGGATCGAAAAAGATATTGCTGCTATTTATGTCAATAGTGTTCTGCCTATGTTTTCCTCTAGGAGCTTTAGAGTATCCAGTCTTACATTTAGGTCTTTAATCCATTTTGATTTCTTTCTTTCTTTCTTTTTTGTATATGGTGTTAGAGAACGCTCTAATTTCATTCTTTTACATGTAGCTGTCAGTTTTCCCAGCACCACTTATTGAAGAGATTGTCTTTTCTTCATTGTATGTTCTTGCCTCTTTTGTCCTAGATTAGTTGATCGTAAGTGTGTGGGTTTATTTCTGGGCTTTCTATCTTCTTCCATTGATCTATATGTCTGTTTTTGTGCCAGTACCATACTGTTTTGATGATTTTAGCTTGGTAGTATAGTCTGAAGTCAGGGAGCCTGATTCCTCCAGCTCCGTTTTTCTTTCTCAAGATTGCTTTAGCTATTCAGAGTCTTTTGTGTTCCATATGAATTTTAAATTTTTTGTTCTAGTTCTGTGAAAAATGGCATTGGTAATTTGATAGGGATTGCATTGAATCTGTAGATTGCCTTGGGTAGTATAGTCATTTTAACAATATTGATTATTCCAATCCAAGAACATGGTATCTTTCCATCTATTTGTGCCGTCTTTGTTTCTTTTATCAGCATCTTGTAGTTTTTGAAGTACTGATCTTTTGCCTCCTTAGGTAGGTTTATTCCTAGGTATTTTATTCTTTTTGATGAGATGGTAAATGGGAGTTCCTTAATTTCTCTTTCTGATCTTTTATTGTTAGTGTATAGGAATGCAACCAATTTCTGTGTATTAATTTTGTATCCTGCAACTTTATCCAATTCATTGATGAGCTCTAGTAGTTTTCTGGTAGTGTCTTTAGGATTTTCTGTGTATAGAATCATGTGATCAGCAAACAGGGACAGTTTTACTTCTTTTCCAATTTGGATTCCTTTTATTCCTTTTTCTTTTTTTTAAATTTAATTTTATTTATTTTTTATATAGCAGGTTCTTATTATCTATTTTATACATATTAGTGTATGTATGTCAATCAAAATCTCCCAATTCATCTTTTTCTTTTATGATTGCCATTGCTAGGACTTCTAAAACTATGTTGAATGAAACCAGTGACAGTGGACATCCTTGCCATGTTCCTGATTTTAAAGGAAATGATTTCAGCTTTTCACTATTATGATGTGAGCTGTGGGTTTGTTATATATGGTCTTTATTATGCTGAGGTAGTTCTCTGTATGCCCAGCATGTATTCTCATTTTAAATAGAGAAAAATACATATTTAAAAAATCTTCCAGTATATGGCTACTAAGGAAACAGGCACTGTTAACATTCTGGTGAATTCTGTTCCTTGCTTGGCTCCTGTCATCTGACTTCAGTGCCTACTTCCCATGCTGAGATGTAGAAGATGGCTACAGCAAATCTGGTGTCCAATCAGCTTTCCAATCAATTGCTTTCCACTTTGTACACCCTGCAATTATATGGGTGGTTTTCTTGGAGCTCCATCACACCCGTTTAACTTGGGCACCTGTGAAAGAATCTTCTCAATGTGATCCTACTACACTTTCTATCAGTTGGGGACCTTTGATTTCTACCTTTCTTCCCCTCCAACCCTTTTTCACCAGCTTCCTTTGGGAATAGAGAAAAGGCTAAGGGGGAGCTAGTGGCATTTGGGGCAGTTTTGAGTGGTTTGCCCCCAATTATTGGCAGTTCAACTTGGAATGTTGGCTTCCTGGCATCTAATTGCCCTGTGCTTTAAGTCACTGTCAAAATTATAAGGTATAGGGTGAAAACCTCCTCAACATTCTAAGACAAGGTAATTCCAACACTACAAGATGAAAGTCTCATTAATTGATTTAGCTTTCCCATATGAAATATGATTAATTATAATTTTTTTTCTGTACCTCCCATTCATTTTCTTCATACTTCAGAGAGGTCGTTGTTGTCATCAATGTATTATTTCCTTATTAATTTTTTAAAGAATAGGCTAAATATGGCCTTTTCTCCCATATTTATATCAGTTTTTGGAATTAGTTTTGTTTTTAACTGTTTTCAAAAACCTTTTCATTATAGAACTCATTATTGGGCTTCCGTGGTGGTGCAGTGGTTAAGAATCCACCTGCCAATGCAGGGGACATGGGTTCAAGCCCTGGTCCGGGAAGATCCCACATGCCACGGAGCAACTAAGCCCGTGTGCCACAACTACTGCGCCTGCACTCTAGAACCTGTGAGTCACAACTACTGAAGCCCACGGGCCTAGAGCCCGTGCTCTGCAACAAAATAAGCCAGGGCAAGGAGAAGCCCGTGCACTGCAACAAAGAGCAGCCCCTCCTCGACACAAGTAGAGAAAGCCCAGGCGCAGCAATGTAGACCCAACACAGCCAAAAATAAATAAATAAAATAAATACATTTATTAAAAAAAAGAACTCATTATTCATGGAATTGTCTTATAGCTCTTCCCTCACTCCCTCCCTTCCTTCATTCTTTGCTTTTTCTCTTTCTTAATATTTTTACTTTCCTTCCATAGAAAGAAAAGTCACCTTTTCTCACAAATCCTTGGTTATAGAAGGAAGGTCACCTGATTTTCTGCTATTGATTTTCATCAAAAAATGATAGCAAAGTTGTTACTGCATCCTCCTCCTCCATAGAGTTCCTTTGAATACTGATTTCAGTATCTGGTACAAGGGAACGAGAAGGTCCCTGATAACCCTCATGGTTTATGTAGTACTGAATAAACTCATTCATTTTTTTCAATTCATTCAAAATATTCTTCCTGAGTGTTGACTAATTACCAAATAGAGAATTCTCTTTGATGACAAGGAACATGCAGTACATTAGACGTAGATCAAGTAAAAAATCAAAATCACTGCTATTATTTTAGATTCCAAAACTCATTCTTACTGCCTGATTTGTTTTCCAGTTACATAATAATGAAGCAATAAGAGAGTGTAACCCTCTCTCAATAGAATAATTTAATAATTTGTTATTTCCAATGCTTTTCCAAAAAAAGTTCAGGCAGAAAAAACGAAGTGTGGATAATTTGTAAAGTTATTTCATCATTTGAATTTTTATATTTTTCTTTGTATGTCCAAATGCTTCTGTAATTAGTGAACCTTTTATGAGAAAATTCAAAAATGTGCAAAAAATCCCCCACTATCCACACAGGTGCTGGCTGGCTTGAACTCAGTTTTAATACCATCTGGGAAAATGAGGTGAGGGACAAAAAGAAAAAAAAAAAGAAAGCTTTTTCTTTACTTTCTGAGCAGCATGAGAGAGGATTTAGGTCAGTATGTAAATGCTTGTGTACGTGACGAGGAAACACTATAAGCTGGTTCAGAATGTTCAGCCACGTTATAGACAGTGAGATAATTATTATTATCATATGATATAAGAACATTGTATGGAAGAGGGAAGATTTGAGGATTTTAGATGTTATTTATTTCTTCTATGCAATTTAGTAGCATCCTAGCAGTCATCTTGTGAAAAATAAAAATCATTTTTCCACTTAGAAATTCGTTTCAAAATATTTCCTTTTATTCAGTCACCAGATGCTAAATAGGGCCATAACTTGATTCCCTGTCTCCTAATTCTTCTTTTATCTGCTAGTGTATTCAGTAATTCATTACAGGAGATTAATTCTTTTTTTTTTTATTTAAAACTTTTATTTTATTTTATTAAAAAATTTTTTTTTTCCCTGAACTTCTTCACTCTGTTTCCCTACCCTTCAGAGAGTTTTTGTTTTGTTTTGTTTAATTTTTTTTTCTTTTTTCTCTTTTTTTAACATCTTTATTGGAGTATAACTGTTTTACAATAGTGTTAGTTTCTCCTTTACAACAAAGTGATCTCTCACTTCGTCACAGCTTACCCTTCCCCCTCCCCGTATGCTCAAGTCCATGCTCTAATAGGTCTGTGTTTTATTCCCGTCCTACCGGTAAAGTCTTCATGACATTTTTTTTCCTTAGATTCCATATATATGTGTTAGCATACGATATTTTTTTGGTCCTCTTGACTTACTTCACTCTGTATGACAGACTCCAGTTCTATCCACCTCATTACAAATAACTCCGTTTCATTTCTTTTTGTGGCTGAGTAATATTCCATCGTATATATGTGCCACATCTTCTTTATCCATTCATCTGTTGATGGACACTTAACATGCTTCCATGTCCTGGCTATCGTAAATAGAGCTGCAATGAACATTTTGGTACATGACTCTTTTTGAATTATGGTTTTCTCAGGGTATATGCCAGGTAGTGGGATTGCGGGTTCGTATGGTAGTTCTATTTGTAGTTTTTTAGGGAAACTCCATAGTGTTCTCCATTGTGGCTGTATCAATTGACATTCCCAGCAGCAGTGCAAGAGTGTTCCCTTTTCTGCACACCCTCTACAGCATTTATTGTTTCTAGAGTTTTTGATGATGGCCATTCTGACCGGTGTGAGATGATACCTCATTGTAGTTTGGGTTGGCATTTCTCTAATGATTAATGATGTTGAGCATTTCTCTCATGTGTTTGTTGGCAATCTGTGTCTCTTCTTTGGAGATATGTCTATTTAGTTCTGCTGGCCATTTTTGGATTGGGTTGTCTGTTTTTTGGTATTGAGCTGCATGTGTGGCTTCTAAATTTTGGATATGAATCCTTTGTCAGTTGCTTCATTTGCAAATATTTTCTCTCGTTCTGAGGGTTGTCTTTTGGTCTTGTTTATGGTATCCTTTGCTGTGCAAAAGCTTTTAAGTTTCATTAGGTCCCATTTGTTTTTTTTTGTTTTTATTTGCATTTCTCTAGGAGATGGGTCCAAAAGGATCCTGCTGTGATTTATGCCATAGAGTGTTCTGCCTATGTTTTCCTCTAAGAGTTTGATAGTGTCTGGCCTTACATTTAGGTCTTTAACCCATTTTGAGTTTATTCTTGTGTGTGGTGTTAGGGATTGTTCTAATTTCATACTTTTACATGTAGCTGTCCAGTTTTCCCAGCACCACTTATTGAAGAGGCTGTCTTTTCTCCACTGTATATCCTTCCCTCCTTTATCAAAGATAAGGTGACCATATGTGTGTGGGTTTATCTCTGGGCTTTCTATCCTGTTCCATTGATCTATATTTCTGTTTTTGTGCCAGTACCATACTGTCTTGATTACTGTAGCCTTGTAGTATAATCTGAAGTCAGGGAGCCTGATTCCTCCAGCTCCATTTTTCGTTCTCAAGATTGCTTTGGCTAATCAGGGTCTTTTGGTTTTCCATACAAATTGTGAAATTTTTTTTTCTAGTTCTGTAAAAAATGCCAGTGGTAGTTTGATAGGGATTGCATTGAATCTGTAGATTGCTTTGGGTAGTAGAGTCATTTTCACAATGTTGATTCTTCCAATCCAAGAACATGGTATATTTCTCCACCTATTTGTATCATCTTTAATTTCTTTCATCAGCATCTTATACAGGTGATTAATTCTAAGAAGCACAAGTTCCAAGTATTCTCCTACTAACAAAAACAGAAATCAGTGGTTACATCTTTCAATTTTTCTCCAAGTGTCCTAATGAATAATTTGTACAGAAGAACATAAAGTTTGTGTTGTTTGGCACACAGTGCTGAAAAATAGGTGCTTGATTCTCTCCTTGAGTGCTTGTCCCAGGTATCCTTAGCAGGGAAGCACATAGTGCTCTGTTAGTCTGGGAATTTTCATCTCTAATATACCTAGCACAATCTTGAAGCAAATTTTATGCAAATCAAACAGAATTAACGACCACATGCACAGCCTTTTGGAGAACTGTGTGTAATGCTCGATGCTCAGTGAAGGGTAGTGGAAAAAGTCATCAGTCTTTCTTGGTAGATAAAGTAATTTTCTTGAACTTCAGATAGTTTGTAGAAGCTGCTGCTGTGCCTTTGAGTTATCTTGTTCTGAGTATGGCTCAGGCATACACTCTAAGTGTATTTTAGGTTGTTGCTAAAATAAAGACTATCTCGAAAGTCTCTAGCGGTCTCTGATTCTTCTAGGCTTATTTAAGTCGTCTTCATATGTTGTTTTGACCACATATTAAAAACATTGATCTCATACTATAAAAATTTTCACATTTTTCTCCCCTATGGAGTATAATCTACTTGAGAAAAAGAAAGTGCAGTATGTTATAATTTTTGGTGACACCAGGTCTAGAACATAGAAGGCACTCAATAAATGTTTGGTAAATAAAGGTATGAATGCTACTTTGATATCTACTTCCTAATTAAATCCACAGCTACTTTTGAGATATTCTTATAAAAATCATCTAGTAATGGTTTAGGAAATCAACTCTTTAACATATACTCTATTTTGACCCTCAGTTACGTACACAGTTTTTTCCAATATTGATCTTTATAAATTATTTTAAAAGTCACATAGAATTTATTCCTTGGTCCAGTTTTTTTTGGTAACTTTGGCCAAGAACATATTTCTCTCATAATTTCATAGTATACCAGAAGATTTTCCACATTGCTCCTACAGTGGGACCACCAGGTTCTATTTTAGCACTAGGCGAAAGGAGTGTTCTTTTATTCTAATAGTTATTTGATTGTTCAATCCCCATAAATAAAATGCTGTCCAAACAGTGTACTTTAAATTCATCATCACACGAGATTTAAAATACTCTTTTGCATTTACATATCAGTTGGACATATTCTATACACTAAACTTCTCTGGTTCTATTATATTCTTCATATACAAGGTTTGATATCCAGGCAGTAAATTATGTGAACCAAATTCTATAGTACATCAGTTGCCATGATAGAATAAGGCCTAAGGGAATTATTTAGTTGAGAACTGTAATTAGCACATCAACAGTGTCTTTCATAATTTTGAAAAGGTCACTTGCAGAATAAAAATCGTTCAGGTTTTTTACTTATCCCAAGAATGCTTCTAGATACTATACTTTTATTAGTTCAGTCAACCCTCCCAACACGCGTATGAGGGAGTTAGTATTATTCATATTAGAGGGAAATAAAACTCCAAGGTATTAATTTCTCTGTCAAAGTTTCAAAAATATAGAAAGCATCATAGCAGGACTTTTGGACCCACCAGCTGTTCTCTAGAATGAAGTCTCAGGGCCACACAGTGGTGTCATTCTCAGAAGTTAAGCAGTACACAACCTGCACATCTGTACTTGAACATCCGGAGTGCTTTTAACCACTCTGCTATATTGGCTCTCAGGTGAAATAGGCTGGCAAATATTTTTCCAGAAGAAAATTAAGACATATCTATGTATTTGTAACTATATGAATATATCAGTTGAATTATACCAAAATGCAGCATTTTTTCAAAGTCCCCAACCCTAACTCTACTAAAATAAAAAGCGATTATCTCAATAACACTTTCTCTAACTGCATCCAGGTTAATTTTTAGGGGAACAAGAGAATTTTTTGTGGCCTATGGGATAGTGGGTAATCTTTCAATGATTATGCCCTCAAATCAGGAAATGTGATACAGCTATAGGTGACAGAAGCAAAATAGGATCTTTTTAAATGCTTCTCTGTAACCATGCTAAAATAGAAAATGCATACAGAACCATGCCTTCTGGATGATGACTTTGGTGCTTCCATGGCCAGGTGCAGGACCAGGTGCTGGTTTGGTCCTAGCTAGACAGGTCATGTTATTAGGCAACGTGAATGTGCTGAGTGACGCATGGCAGCTCCCGCCACCCCCCACCCCCTGCCCCCGCCCAGAGCAATGCAGGTTGGTCCTGTGACTGCAAATCACTTTGCAAAATTGACCTCATGGAAGACTTGAGTAAAATGTCCACGCACATAGGAAGACACTATTTTCAAAACATATGCCTTGATGTCATTTGAGCTGATGATCTATAATTAGCAAGATAAGTCTTAGTTCTAATAAAACATTAAAAACATCCTAATTCTTAATGAACCTGTAAAGCTTTGTACTTTGAACCTATTTGAAACTGTGTGGAAAAGGAGTGTATTTCATTCCTAAATTAATTCTGCTAAGCCAATGAAATCAAAGGTCAGTTCAATTTTGTATTTTAAAAGGTCTTTAAAATTTTATCTATGAGGATATTTTTTTGGTTCAACATCGTTAATAAAATGTCTTTTAATTTTATCATGTAGACATTGTTTTCCAAATTGATCTACTGTCTCAAAATATCCGTGATTGTTACAATTATGTAAAACAAATAAGGTTTTTTTTTAAGGTTTTTTAAATACCTGCTGTTTACTCAAGCCACATTTAAGTAATACACAGTAGTAGAAAGGCATGCATGTGATACTTTGTTTGAATAATAATGCATCCTGATCTGTTAGGGCAATACACATTTTAGCGTGTGTTTTGATTTGGAAAATGTGTATTATCTTCAGGACATGATTTTTGTTGGTAGGCTCACTGAGGACGTTTTTCTAATCTTTTGCAAATATGAGCTCACTGAAAATCGGTGTTAGCTTAAATTGTACTTTAGATTGAAATGAGAAGCTGAATACGAAGGCAGCTCCTTGTGAAACTGATAATAATAAGTTTTAGTACTAGAATAAATAATAACTGCAGGAAATCACAGACTTCATTTCTGTAATCCTGGGAAAATCACAGAAGGCTGAATGATGCAGGGAAAAGGAAGGTGAAACAGGAGCTGTGCTATGCCAGAAATTACCTGTGAGACACTGGGCAAGTCATTCACCCTATTTGAGGCTCACTCCTCCTCTTTAAATACAACGTGAATGACCAGGTTTCTAAACTATACTGACTATATTCCCGTTGAGCTCTATCTATGTTTTTTATTTTTCACATCTTTATTGGAGTATAATTACTTTACAATGGTGTGTTACTTTCTGCTTTGATACAAATTGATTCAGCTATACATATACATATATCCCCATATCTCCTTCCTCTTGCGTCTCCCTCCCATCCTCCCGAATCCCATCCCTCTAGGTGGTCACAAAGGACCTAGGTGATCTCCCTGTGCTATGCAGTTGCTTCCCACTAGCTATCTATTTTACATTCGGTAGGGTATATATTTCCATGTCGCTCTCTCACTTCATCTCACCTTACCCTTCCCCCTCCCCATGTCCTCAAGTCCATTCTCTATGTCTGCATCATTATTCCTGTCCTGCCTGCCCCTAGGTTCTTCAGAACCATTTTTGTTTGTTTGTTTGTTTTTTAGATTCCAAATATATATGTTAGCATACGGTATTTCTTTTTCTCTTTCTGACTTACTTCACTCTGTATGACAGTCTCTAGGTCCATCCACCTCACCACAAATAACTCAATTTCATTTCTTTTTATGGCTG
>NC_041218.1:68206094-68210114 GCF_002837175.3 Physeter macrocephalus
GGTAGTTCTATTTTTAGTTTTTTAAGGAACCTCCATACTGCTCTCCATAATGGCTGTATCAATTTACATTCCCACCAACAGTGCAAGAGGGTTCCCTTTTCTCCACACCCTCTCCAGCATTTATTGTTTCTAGATTTTCTGATGATAGCCATTCTGACTGGTGTGAGGTGATGCCTCATTGCACTTTTGATTTGCATTTCTCTAATGATTAGTGATGTTGAGATCCTTTCATGTGTTTCTTGGCAATCTGTATATCTTCTTTGGAGAAATTTCTATTTAGGTCTTCTGCCCATTTTTGAATTGGGTTGTTTTCTTGATATTGAGCTGCATGAGCTGCTCGTAAATTTTGGAGATTAATCCTTTGTCATTTGTTTCATTTGCACATATTTTCTCCTTTCTGAGGGCTCTCTTTTCATCTTGTTTATGGTTTCCTTTGCTGTGCAAAAGCTTTTAAGTTTCATTAGGTCCCACTTGTTTATTTTTGTTTTTATTTCCATTTCTCTAGGAGGTGGGTCAAAAAGGATCTTGCTGTGATTTATGTCATAGAGTGTTCTGCCTTTACTGTAGCTTTGTAGTATAGTCTGAAGTCAGGGAGCCTGATTCCGCCAACTCTGTTTTTCTTTCTCAAGATTGTTTTGGCTATTCGGGGTCTCTTGTGTTGCCATACAAATTGTGAAGTTTTTTGTTCAAGTTCCATGAAAAATGCCACTGGTAGTTTGATAGGGATTACATTGAATCTGTAGATTGCTTTGGGTAGTATTGTCATTTTCACAGTGTTGATTATTCCAGCCCAAGAACATGGTATATCTCTCCATCTGTTTGTGTCATCTTTAATTTCTTTCATCAGTGTGTTATAGTTTTCTGCATACAGGTCTTTTGTCTCCTTAGGTAGGTTGATTCCTAGGTATTTTATTCTTTTTCTTGCAATGGTAAATAGAAGTATTTTCTTAATTTCTCTTTCAGATATTTCATCATTAGTATATAGGAAGGCAAGAGAATTCTGTGCATTTATTTGTATCCTGCTACTTTACCAAATTCATTGATTAGCTTTAGTAGTTTTCTGGTAGCATCTTTAGGATTCTCTATGAATAGTATCATGTCATCTGCAAATAATGACAGCTTTACTTCTTCTTTTCTGATTTGGATTAGTTTTGTTTCTTTTTCTTATCTGATTGCTGGGGCTGAAACTTCCAAAACTGTGTTGAATAAAAGTGGAGACAGTGGGCAACCTTGTCTTGTTCCTGATCTTAGTGGAAATGGTTTCAGTTTTTCAACATTGAGAACGATGTTGGCTGTGGGTGTGTCATAGATGGTCTTTATTATGTTGAGGTAAGTTCCTTCTATGCCTACTTTCTGGAGGGTTTTTTTTTTTTATCGGGTTTGTCATAAATGGCCTTTATTATGTTGAGGTAAGTTCCCTCTATGCCTACTTTCTGGAGGGTTTTTTTTTTTTATCATAAATGGGTGTTGAATTTTGTCGAAATCTTTCTCTGTATCAATTGAGATGATCATATGGTTTTTCTCCTTCATTTTGTTAATATGGTTTATCACACTGATTGATTTGCATATATTGAAGAATCCTTGCATTCCTGGGTTAAACCCCACTTGATCATGGTGTATGAACCTTTTAGGATTCTGTTTGCTGGTATTTTGTTGAGGATTTTTGCATCTTTGTTCATCAGTCATTTTGGCCAGTAGTTTTCTTTCTTTGTGACTTCTTTCTCTGTTTTGGTATCAGGGTGATGCTGTCCTCATAGAATGAATTTTGGAGTGTTCCTCCCTCTGTTATATTTTGGAAGAGTTTGAGAAGTATAGGTGTTAGCTCTTCCCTAAATATTTGATAGAATTCACCTGTGAAGCCATATGGTCCTGGACTTTTGTTTGTTGGAGGGTTTTTAATGACAGTTTCAATTTCAGTGCTTGTGATTGGTCTGTTTATATTTTCTGTTTCTTCCTGGTTCAGTCCCGGAAGGTTGTGCATTTCTAAGAACTTGTCCATTTCTTCCAAGTTGTCTATTTTATTGGCCTATAGTTGCTTGTAGTAATCTCTCATGATCCATTGTATTTCTGCTGTGTCAGTTGTTACTTCTCCTTTTTCATTTCTAATTCTATTGATTTGAGTCTTCTCCCTTTTTTTCTTGATGAGTCTGGCTAATGGTGTTTCAATTTTGTTTATCTTCTCAAAGCATCAGCTTTTAGTTTTATTGATCTTTGGTAATGTTTCCTTCATTTCTTTTTCACTTATTTCTGATCTCATCTTTATGATTTCTTTCCTTCTGCTAACTTTGGGATATTTTTGTTCTTCTTTCTCTAATTGCTTTAGGTGTAAAGTTACGTTGTTTATTTGAGGTGTTTCTTCTTTCTTGAGGTAGGATTGTATTGCTATAAATTTCCCTCTTAGAGCTGCTTTTGTTGCATCCCATAGGTTTTGGGTCATTGTGCTTTCATTGCAATTTGTTTCTAGGTATTGTTTGATTTCCTCTTTGATTTCTTCAGTGATTTCTTGGTTATTAAGTAGTGTATTGTTCAGCCTCCATGTTTTGTATTTTTTACAGATATTTTCCTGTAATTGATATCTAGTCTCTTAGCGTTGTGGTCAGAAAAGATACTTGATACAATATCAATTTTCTTAAATTTACCAAGGCTTGATTGGTGACCCAAGATATGATCTATCCTGGAGAATGTTCCATGAGCACTTGAGAAGAAAGTGTATTCTGTTGTTTTTGGATGGATATCCTATAAATATCAATTAAGTCCATCTTGTTTAATGTATCATTTAAAGCTTGTGTTTCCTTTTTTATTTTCCTTTTGGATGATCTGTCCATTGGTGAAAGTGGGATGTTCACATCCCCTACTGTGATTGTGTTACTGTGAATTTCCCCTTTTATGGCTGTTAGCATTTGCCTTATGTATAGAGGTGCTCTTATGTTGGGTGCATAAATATTTACAGTTGTTATATAATCTTCTTCTTGGTTTCATCCCTTGATCATTATGTAGTGTCCTTCTTTGTCTCTTGTAATAGTCTTTATTTTAAAGTCTATTTTGTCTGATATGACAATTGCTACTCCAGCTTTCTTTTGATTTCCATTTGCATGGAATATCTTTTTCCATCCCCTCACTTTCAGTCTGTATGTGTCCCTAGGTCTGAAGTGAGTCTGTTGTAGACAGCATATATGTGGGTCTTGTTTTTGTATCCATTCAGCCAGTCTATACCTTTTGGTTGGAGCATTAATCCATTTACATTTAAGGTAGTTATCGCTATGTATGTTCCTATCACCATTTTCTTAATTTTGGGGGGTTTATTTTTGTAGGTCTTTTCCTTCTCTTGTGTTTCCTGCCTAGGGAAGTTCCTTTAGCATTTGTTGTAAAGCTGGTTTGGTGGTGCTGAAGTCTCTTAGCTTTTGCTTGTCTGTAAAGGTTTTAATTTCTCTGTTGAAACTGAATGATATCCTTGCTAGGTAGAGTAATGTTGGTTGTAGGTTTTTTCCTTTCAGCACTTTAAATATGTCCTGCCACTCCCTTCTGGCTTGCAGAGTTTCACTGAAAAATCAGCTGTTAACCTTATGGGGATTCCCTTGTATGTTATTTGTTGTTTTTCCCTTGCTGCTTTAGTATGTTTTCTTTATATTTAATTTTTGATAGTTTGATTAATATGTGTCTTGGCGTGTTTCTCCTTGGATTTATCCTGTATGTGACTCTCTGCACTTCGTGGACTTGATTAACTATTTCCTTTTCCGTATTAGGGAAATTTTCAACTATAATCTCTTCCAGTATTTTCTCAGTCCCTTTCTTTTTCTCTTCTTCTTCTGGGACCCCTATAATTCGAACGTTGCTGCATTTAATGTTGTCCCAGAGGTCTCTGAGACTGTGCTCAATTCTTGTCATTCTTTTTTCTTTATTCTGCTCTGCGGTAGTTATTTCCAGTATTGTATCTTCCAGGTCACTTATCTGTTCTTCTGCCTCAGTAATTCTGCTATTGATTCCTTCTAGAGAATTTTAAATTTCATTTATTGTGTTGTT
>NC_041218.1:68210156-68262720 GCF_002837175.3 Physeter macrocephalus
TTTTCTCCATTCTATTTCCAAGATTTTGGATCATCTTTACTATCATTACTCTGAATTCTTTTTCAGGTAGACAGCCTATTTCCTCTTCATTTGTTTGGTCTGGTGGGTTTTTACCTTGCTCCTTCATCTGCTGTGTGTTTCTCTGTCTTCTCATTTTGCTTAACTTACTGTGTTTGGGGGTCTCCTTTTTGCAGGCTGCAGGTTTGTAGTTCCCGTTGTTTTTGGTGTCTGTCCCCAGTGGGTAAGTTTGGTTCAGTGTGTTGTGTAGGCTTCTTGGTGGAGGGGACTGGTGTCGGTGTTCTGGTGGATGAGGCTGGATCTTGTCCTTCTGGTGGGCAGGACCATGTCTAGTGGTGTGTTTTGGTGTGTCTGTGACCTTATTATGATATTAGGCAGCTTCTCTGCTAATGGGTGGGGTTGTGTTCCTGTCTTGTTAGTTGTTCGGCATAGGGTGTCCAGCACTGGTGCTTGCTGGTCATTGAGTGGAGCTGGGTCTTAGTGTTGAGACCGAGATGTCTGGGAGAGCTTTCACTGCTTGATATTATGTGGAGCTGGGAGGTCTCAGGTGGACTATTGTACTGACTTGGCTCTCTCAACTCATTGGCACAGGCCTGACATCCGGCTAGAGCACAAAAACCCTGTCAGCCACACAGCTCAGAAGAAAAGGGAGAAAAAAAAAAGAAAGAAGGAAATAAAATAAAATAAGTTATTAAAATAAAAAATTAAAAAGTTATTAAAAATAAAAAGTAACAGAAAAAGTAAAAGAAAAAAAAGAAGAAATAAGAGAGCAAGCAAACCAAAAAACAAAACAAATCCACCAATGATAACAAGTGCTAAAAACTATACCAAAAAAAACAACGAAAAGGTCAAACAGAACTCTAGGACAAAGGGCAAAAGCAAAACTATACAGAGAAATTCACACACAAAGAAGCATATACATACACAATCACAAAAAAAGAAAAAGGGAAAAAATATATATGTATATTAAAAAAAAGGGAAGAGAGCAGCCAAATCAATAAAGAAATCTACCAATGATAATAAACTCTAAATACTAAATTAAGATAAACATAAGACCAGAAACAAATTAGATACAGAAAGCAAACCCCAAGTCTACAGTTGCTCCCAAAGTCCACCTCCTCAATTTTGGGGTGATTCATTGTCCATTCAGGTATTCCTCAGATGCAGGGTATATCATGTTGATTATGGGGATTTAATCCGCTCCTCCTGAGGCTGCTGGGAGAGATTTCCCGTTCTCTTCTTTGTTCACACAGCTCCTGGGGTTCAGCTTTGGATTTGGCCCCGCCTCTGCATGTAGGTCACCTGAGGCCATCTGTTCCCCTCTCAGACAGGATGGGGTTAAAGGAGCAGCTGATTAGGGGCCTCTGGCTCACTCAGGCTGTGGGGAAGGAGGGGTATGGATGCGGGGCGAGCCTGTGGCAGCAGAGGCCAGCATGACGTTGCAGCAGAGGCCAGCATGACGTTGCAACAGCCTGAGGTGCGCCATGTGTTCTCCCAGGGAAGTTGTCCCTGGATCACGGGACCCTGGCAGTGGAGAGCTGCACAGCCTCCCTGGAGGGGAGGTGTGGATAGTGACCTATGCTTGCACACAAGCTTCTTGGTGGCTGCAGCAGCAGCCTTAGTGTCTCATGCCTGTCTCTGGTGTCCATTTTGATAGCCGCGGCTTGATAGGTTCACTATCTCTGGAACTCATTTAGGCGGTGCTCTGAATCCCCTCTCCTCATGCACCCTGAAACAGTGGTCTCTTGCCTCTTCAGCAGGTCAAGACTTTTTCCCGGACTCCCTCCCAGCTAGCTGTGCACACTAGCCCCCTTCAGGCTGTGTTCACACAGCCAACCCTAGTCCTCTCCCTGGGATCTGACCTCTGAAGCCCGAGCCTCAGCTCCCACAAATAAGCTTTTTATTTTTGTTTTTGCACACTCATTTTATTGCACGTATTAAAATAGAGCAGAGACTAGAGGTTAATTACTTCAACTGCACAAAGACATCAGTCTTAAAAAATATGTTGTTTTATCTGAATTTATTATGGAAAATATGAAAACAATTATATGTGAATGTGCAGACCACCTCAGTAGTATTTCAGAACATATTAATCCTCACATTTGCATTTCTTCTTCTCTCTGTTGGAATTGTAATTGCTTTTCTTCCTGCTGGAAAATTCTTTCCTCTTACAGTCTCATGTATCACTCCTGTGCTCTCCTCTTCCAATACTATTCAAATGTCAACTTTTCATTAAGGCTTTCTCTGACCTTACTCTCGTTGAAAATTGGGATGCCACACCCTCCCTCTGTCCCATCATTTGGTGCTGCCCCAGCTTTATTTTTATCCATAGCACTTACTACCACTTGACATACTCTGTGTGTCGGTGTGATTTCTGGTCTCCACTGAATAGAATGTAAGCTCCATAAGGGCAGGAGTGCTTGTCTCTATGGTTTATTGTTATATCTTCAGCTCTTAGCACGATACATGTGATACATCCTATGTCCTTGATAAATATCTCTTCTCTTTCAATACCTGTTCATCATAACTTTTAATTTTTTTAACTTAGTGGTATATCTTGAGAATTTTTCAATATCCTCACATGTCCTTAGAAAATATAGTTTTTAATGTCTGAATACACATTTAATTTCTGAATATACATATGATAATTTGTTAACATAATCCCTTATTTTTGGACATGTATTTTGAGTTTTCCCCTAATATCAATTCTATGACAGTGAACATTCTCATTTACTATGGTCTGAATGTGTCCCCACAAAATTCATATGTTGAAGTCCTAATGCCCAAAGTGATGGTATTAGAAAGCGGGGTCTTTGGGAGATGATTAGGTTACCAGGGTGGAGCCTTTATGAATGAGATTAGTGCACTTGTAAAGGAGGCCTGAGAACTCCCTCCCATTTTCCTACCACGTGGTGATACAATATAAGGAAAATCTGTGACCAAGAAGAGGGCCTTCACTTCACCATGCTGGCACCCTTATCTTGGAATTCCAGACTCTAAAATTGTGAGAAATAAATTTGTTCATAAGTTACCCAATCTGTGGTGTTTTGGTGGAGCAGCCTGAGCTAAGACATCTTTCAATTACATGTTTCTGTCTTATAACTTCCTTAAAATAAATGTGAAGAGGTGACATTGCTGCTTTAAAGTGTATGGACACTTTTAACTTTTTGCCTATTGCAGTCAGAAATGTTTTACTAGTTTAAACAGCCCTCAGGGATATAAGACTGTTTTTATTTTTGAACATCGTCACTAATACGTTGTACTTGGATTTTTTAGTGTCTTATAGCTTGATAAGTAAAAGTACATTTCATTGATATTTCAACATGTACCTCAACATTAATGTCCATGCCATTGGGGATTATTGGAGAGAGCACATTAGATCTGTGTGTTCACATTATTACCTCACCTAGAGGGCCCACATTTTTATTTGTGCTGCTTCTTACGGGCCTGACTATACTGAACACAAAGCCTGTATTATATAGAATTGGCCACCAGTGCCAGAAAAACAAAACCAAAAACTAACTACAGCTATTGAAGAATGTTTTGTCAGGTGAGGGGTGACATTTAAAGACAGAAATGATTATTATCATTTACATTATTATGACTATTTTCTCTTTCCAAAAGGAAGCTTGTTAGATGCACTATTTTAGATAATGGAGTTGATACACAAGTACTTTATATGCCCAGAAATATTGTAGATCTCCTTAAAAAAAAAGAACACTTAAAAGTAAGGCCTTGAGGGCTTGCCTGGTGGCGCAGTGGTTGCGCGTCCGCCTGCCGATGCAGGGGAACCGGGTTCGCGCCCCGGTCTGGGAGGATCCCACATGCCGCGGAGCGGCTGGGCCCGTGAGCCATGGCCGGTGAGCCTGCGCGTCTGGAGCCTGTGCTCCGCAACGGGAGAGGCCACAGCAGTGAGAGGCCCACGTACCGCAAAAAAAATTTTAAAAATAAATAAAAATAAAAAAGTAAGGCCTTGAGTACAAAGATATTTTGGCCCATAGTTATTTTTTTATAACTAAATATTTTGAAAAATATTTTGTCTAGTATGACTCCCATGTTTTAAAGCATGGAAAACATGGTAATATTATAAATTGTATTTTTGTAAGCAGTAGAATTTGGTCAAAGACCCTGATTTATACCTGCGTTGCCTTTTTGGCTGTCTCTTCCATATGTTGTAGTAATTCCCCCTTCTGTGTGTCTTGGCAAGCGACGGGGCTCAGCATTCATGACAGAACCTCAGAAGCCCAGATGCTCACTTTTTCTGCCTGCTTCAGTGATACCAGAGAGTAGGCATGTGGTCGAAATCCAATTTGACCTTCTGTATTGGTCTGCTTGGACTGCCATAACAGAATACCACAGACTGGGTGACTGAAACAACAGAAATTTATTTTCTCACAGTTCTGGAAGTTAAAAGTCCAAGGTCAAGGTGCCATCACGATTGGTTTCTGGAGAGACCTTCTTCCTGATTTTTGGACAAACTCATTTTATTAAAGGTTATCAAAATAACCTCACAGTGTCCTCACATGGCCTCTTCTCTATGCTTGTACAAAAGAAAGAGAAGGATCTCTGGTGTCTTTTCCTCTTCTTGCAGGGATACCAGGCCTATCAGATTAGGGCCCCACCCTCATGACCTCATTTAACCTTAATTAATTAATTTAACCTTAATTAATTAACCCCTAAAAGCCCTGTCTCCAAATACAGTCACAATGGTGTTAAGGCTTCAACATATAAATTGTTTGGGGGTAGTGGGGAGATTCAGTCCATAATACCTTCCACATAGGAGCTGAATCCGAGGTGGGTAATGAGTCATAGCAGAGGATTCCTCTTGGCTACAGTGATGGTGTCAGCAAGAGTATCTCTTTCTCAGTGGTGACGTGACAACCTAACCGTACCATTCCTTAGATGTAGTTACAGCTTAGTTCTGACTGCCTAGCTCTTCAGGTCACAGAACAGAAAATCAAGCCTCTTTCTCCCAGATATTTCTAAGCTGTTCTAGAAGCTACCTCAGAATCTTCCAATAATTTCCCTTTCAAATTTAATTAGCCTGAATCAGTTTCTGTTGCAGCTGCTAATAACCCTGACTGAAACAGAATTTTTAACCTAAAATTAAAATATCACTGCAAATACAATAGATGATTGAGGTGTGTGTCTCTGATGAATGCTTTCATCTAATACAAGGTTAATTGCCTTAAGAGAACTCTGATAAGTAGCATAGTGAAAATAGGGTATCATACTAAAAAGATTAATTAAAATGATAGTTGGAGGTCATAACTAAAATGTCTAAGGATTTGTAGTTTGAATAATAGAATTCATTTTGAAGCCTTGCCAGGCATTTTACTCTTATTTATGTGTGTCTATGTGTGGGAAACTGGAGATGGAAGTTATCACATCACTTATTTCTACAAAACATGCTTTTACTTTTCTGTTTCGCTAAGAGTGGTAACTCTGTACTAGTAGGGTCGCTTTCTTCTACCAACAATACATTGGTGCAATACAACAAAGTCTTTTATATTGACAATACATTTCAATTTAGCATATTAAAATCTTGTAGAATGTTTAATATTTTTTCTTTTATCTAAAATATGAACTTTAGTAATGCATCTATTCTATTTTTGCCTGTGTGTTTTTTTTTGTTGTTTTTTTTTAACATCTTTATTGGAGTATAACTGTTTTACAATAGTGTGTTGGTTTCTCCTTTACAACAAAGTGAATCAGTTATACATATACATATGTTCCCATATCTCTTCCCTCTTGCGTCTCCCTCCCTCCCACCCTCCCTATCCCACCCCTCTCATGGTCACAAAGCACAGAGGTGATCTCCCTGTGCTATGCGGCAGCTTCCCAGTAGCTATCTAATTTACATTTTTGCCTGTGTTTTATATAGGTATATTTTGGTGTGGTCTTGCCAACCAAATTTTCCCTTTCCCTTCTCTTTCTCTGCTTCAGAGAAGTTATTTATTTCAGCATCATTCTTTTTGTTGAGATGGCATTGATCTTAAAATATTTCTCTTCTCTAGAGAATAATTAGCATGCACTTACCTATGTAGATCCCTACATTGGGGTTTCTGAGCCAGAGCTGTGCAAAGGGAAAGATTTTCATAGAGATTCGTTTGAATCCTGTGAGAAGGCCTGCTTTGCCAGAGAAGTGTTATTTATAGCAGCCCTTCTGAAGATAAGAAAGAGAACTTCCCTTGACTTTTTTGACTGATAACATCATAAATTTGTCAAAGCATTCATTTGCAACTGCAGGAGAGCAATTCTGACTGACAGGCAGTAAGTTCTTATTAGAACAGATTTTATGATATCTGTTACAAATGATATTTTTCTGTTTGGTTTACTATTTTTTAAACAGAAAGTTTATGACAGATTATGTCCTGCTAAATTTATTTTTTTGGTCCCTTTTTTATAATGTCATAATAATATTTTTTGTTTTTTTTTTACTTATTTTCTATCAGGTGCTGTTCTAAACTTCACATATGTAACATTTAATTCTTGAAAAATTTATGTGATATACAATATTATGGTCATTTGGGGATAAGAAAGTTGAAATTGAGGAAACTGACCAGGGCTTAAAATTGTGCCTTAAGCATTATTTTATATTGCTTTCTTCAAAGTAATCAGTGAAGTTAATCTGAAAATTTTAGGATGTTATGGGGAAAGTCATGTTTGTACATTGGCCAAAGTCAGACATTGCAGTGGATATATAAGACACATACAGTGTGAATTGGACAGCCATCATTATGGCTGTGATTCAGCAACTATCCTACACATCGCTACCAAATACATGTCACTTCAGTCATTTTTTTCCCCATGTTTAAAAGGTTACATTACATCTTGAATGAAGTACAGTCTCTTAAGCCTTATATCTAAAGCTATTCAAATTTGATTCCAGTCTACTTTTTTTTTTAACCATTTTTTATCCCAATATGTACCCTATATTCCAGTCAAAACAGACTACTTGCTCTTTCTCAAAATGGTCTCTGTAACTTGGATTGGGTGAAATTGCCATCCTCCTTTAAAAACAAAACAAAACAAAAAAAGGTAACCTATTCTAAAATGTACACTGAAATCTTTGGTATCTTTTCAAGGGGAATTGACCTCTTCCTCCTCAAAATTTTGATATATTCTTTTGGCCATCATTATGGTCAATACTAAGGTTAGTTATTTCTACGTTTTCTTCTGTCTCATACTAAGTTTTATGCTCATCTTTTTATGTCTTGCATTTTCTCTGGGTTATAATGTGAATAGCTTGTGAGGCTCTCTTCAAACTGATGACCAATATCAAAACTTAGTACTAAACAAAGGAATGCAACCCCATTGAAGCCAAGGCCACTAGAACTACTTTTCTAGTATTCTTTCTGAAAAAACAGTATCATGGTGCAATAGTTATTACATCAAATGTCAATTTTCAAGATTTTTACATGCCTTCATATATCAGGAGGGGAATACAAGATCAACAGAAATGTTTCCAAAAAAAAAACCCCAAACTCTTCTTTTTCCCTCTACTTTCATTGCATTCTACAACCTACATAGTCTTTCTGTCCTTGGAGGATGGAAAACTCTTCTTCAAGTCCTAGCCATCCATGACTTTCTTTCCCTTCCCCCTGTCTTCCTGATTCTGCCCTGAAAAGCCCAAAGGAGCTATCTGGCAATAGCATAAAGCTTCACAAAGAATGAGGAGGGAAAGAAATGGGCAGTATCAAATCAGAATATTCTTTAGGAGATTTAAGGATACCCTGGAAGTCTTCTTATATTAATAAATATGGTTCTGTCTAGTAAATATCAAGAAACTCATAGAATATTTAATTGCCCCTTTAAAACCCTAACAAGAAAAAAATGCTTTATGAACAAAAGGACACACTTGGTGATTAAAGATAGAAAAAAACAATAAAATATGTTAATACTTTGGAATTACAACAGCTCCTATTAGAACTAATGGCTTTTATGTTCTTTTGAAACCAGTTCTCAAGTTTTGAACATCAGACCAATGTTGACATGTTCAAAGTTTATTAAATAGTATCATCAGAAGATATTGATGTCTGTTACTGAACTATTAGAATTTGTGCTCTCTTCTTTTGGACCCATAGTCTTTCTCTAGAAACTACAAAGGCAGCAGGTTGTATCTGTGAGTGCTGAAGCCTATTCTCCTCCTCCTCCTAACCATCTACCTCAGAGTGTCCAGACAGGGGTCTTTGGTGCAAGCATTTGGACAACCCAACCCACACGTCTCAACTCCACCCACATTCCCGTCAGTCAGTTGTATCTGTCTTGGCTACCCCTCAGATTAAGAAGTATACACACTGGCAGCAAATACGTTTTCTCAAGAACATACCAGAAAAAGAAGTTTGTATAGAACGTGGAACAGGCAAAAGGGCATTTGAGAGGGGAACTCAGGGATCCTGTGTTACCTGGAGTAGGATCCAGAAGAGAAGGGGCCTCTTGGACCTTTCTTCTTACCCTGTGGAAGAGGGTGACGTTTCTCAGTTCAGAAGTAATCTAATATAAAATACCAATGAGTATTTTAGAAAGAAAAAATGACTTATGTGATTAAATTGTTTTTTTCAGTAACTTGCATTTAAATTAGACCTTTCATAGTAGTCCTTTCCTTTGTACATCTATATGGATAAATTCTGCAAATTAGTTTCTGTAAAATTTATTTTACTCTTTTCTTGGACTCCCCCTGCAGCAATTATATGAGGATAAAATACAGCTTCATACTTTATAGCTGCATCTTTCAAACTGAAAACCAACTAATAGCCCTTATGACCTTTGCCAAGTCGCTTAACGTATCTGTAACTTTGTTTCTACATCTGAATACTAAACATTTCCTTCTAACTATAAATAGTATTATTAGAAGAAAATGGGTTGAGACAGTACAGGATCTCTGTAAAATATATTTGGCAACCAGCAGAAATTTTTTGCATGGAAGCCAAGTTAGAAAATGGAAATATAAAATTAATTTTAATCTTGGACATATTGATGCTGATGACAGTCTTCCTATAAATAGTATTATTAGAAGAAAATGGGTTGAGACAGTACAGGATCTCTGTAAAATATATTTGGCAACCAGCAGAAATTTTTTGCATGGAAGCCAAGTTAGAAAATGGAAATATAAAATTAATTTTAATCTTGGACATATTCTCATTGATGCTGATGACAGTCTTCTTGTTAAAATGCTGGTCATATTTACTTTGTGGAAAGAGCTTCCCTCAAAAAGAACCCAAGGGCTTCCCTGGTGGCGCAGTGGTTGAGAGTCCGCCTGCCGATGCAGGGGACACGGGTTCGTGCCCCGGTCCGGGAAGATCCCACATGCCGCGGAGCGGCTGGGCCCGTGAGCCGTGGCCGCTGAGCCTGCGCGTCCGGAGCCTGTGCTCCGCAAAGGGAGAGGCCACAACAGTGAGAGGCCCGCGTGCCGCCAAAAAAAACAAAAAAACAAAAAAAAACCCACAACAGTTGTTAGTGCAGAAGTAACCAAGATCCCAAAAGAGCTAAAATCATTCTTTTGGACACATATATTTGATACATTCTTCCCTGTGCTTAATTCATTGCTAAATACAACACGTCACCTGTCAACAGCTGGAATTGATTTACAAAGGCAAAACCAATTTGTCTTCTGTTGACAACAAATATTTATCTAACGCTCAAAGGTTAACCCAGGAGAAGTCATTTACCTTCTCTTTGTTTCAGCTACCTATCCAGAAAGCAGGATAAATGGTGGTCATTCTGTACCCAATTTAAGAACTGTCATTAAGATAAATTATAAAAAACCCATGACAAACATGACACATTTTGAGAAAATAAATGGATTTACCAGTTGTGGGGTTTTTTTCCAGTTTTTTTCTCTTTACTCCTGTTTCCCTGCCCTGCTTATTAAAATGACTAATGGATAAACAGCAAGGTCCTACTGTACAGCACAGGGAACTCTGTTCAATATCCTGTGATAAACCATAATGGAAAAGAAAATGAAAAAGAATATATACATGTAAAACTCAGTCACTTTGCTTTACAGCAGAAATTGACATAACATTGTAAATCAATTATACTTCAATAACATTTAAAAAATTTAAAAGTTTTCTGTTCACTTTTCAGCTTTGCTTTTTTGCATATTTATAATGGTTTTCCTATGGTTTGTAATATGCATCACTAACTTAAGGATAGTCCTCTTATTAGAGATAATACTGTTACTACTTCAAGCAAAATATAGAAACCTTGCAACCTTAATATAAATAAATCCCCCATCCGTGTCCTTTACGTTGTACTTGTTATACATAATACATCTAAAAACATTGTAACTCTCACAATAGAATAGATTTCTTTGAAATTTTTATATAATTTATAAGGAAATGCAAACTTGAAAAAGACAAAAATAGTTTCCTAAATCTGTCCAGATATTTGCCAGTTTCCAACGTTCTTCATTCTTTTCTGAGGATCTAAGTTTACGTCAACTATCATTTCCCTTGAGCCTGAAGAACTTCCTTAAGCATTCTTACAGTACAGGTCTCTGGCAACAAAATCACTTCATTTTCTTTTATCTGAAAATGTGATTTTGTCTTCATTCTGGAATGGTACTTTTTCTGAATAAAGAATTTTAGGTCTACAAATTTCCATCTTTCAGCAACTTAAGATGTTTTCTACTGTTTTCTCGATCCCATAGTTTCTGGAGGTTTTGTCCTTCTAATATCCTACCAGCATGTACATTTATTTGACTGCTCGGTATCATCTAATATGTGCTTGAGGCTCTGTTCATTTTTTAAAATGTTTTTCTTTGTGTTTCTCACTTTGGATAATTTCTTTTGATCTGTTTTCAAGTTTATTTACTCTTTTTTCCTGTCCATTTGCCTAAATCATCCAGTTAATTGTTCATTTCCCTGAGAAGTTATTTTTTAGTTCTAAAATGTCTATCCTTGTACTGAGGCTTCTCACTTATCTGCTGAGATTTTTCACGCATTCAAAAAATGTTGTTTTACTTCATTGAAGATAGTTTAAAACCTACTTAAAAATGCTTTGTCTGTTAGTTTCAACATCTGTTTCCTTTCAAGGTCAGACTTGGTTGATATCTTTACTCTCAAAAAATATTTTCCATTTTCTTGATAGTTTATATGTCAAAGAATTTTTGTGTATTCTGTCATGGAAATTCTGGATTCATTATTTTTATGTGATGAGTACTGCTTTCTTTGTTTTATCAGGTAGTTTTCTTTAGAAGATTGAACCTAAACAGTTTTTCATGCACTAGCTCCATTCCTTGTTCAGAACTTTGGTCCCAAGCAAGTGTCCCCTCAGAGTCTGTTGTGTGTATGTGTAACTCAGGGTTCAGCAAGAGATGGCAAAACAGGGTTTAAGAGATCTTTCTCTGACTCAGTCCCATTCGTGGTCCTCCCGTTTTCTTTACTGTTCATGGTGTTTTGGCTTTTTAAAATTTTTTCCTAATTCCTCTGAACATAAAGACTGCAGGTTTTTGATATGCAAGTCTTCCTCCTCCAAAGTTCCTACTCCATGGACTGTGCTTAGCCCCAGGTTAAAAGTCAAAGAGATAGGAACTAAGTTCTATGTCTGCTCTCCTGGAAATGACTGCATATTCTCTCCTGGAAATGACTGCATATTCTATCATGGTCTGCCTACTCATGTTCACTATCCAGGATCTATTGGGTGGTATCTTCAGTCTGAGTTTAGATATTTTTGTAACAGAGAAGAACAAACTTGAGTCCATATTGGATCTTTTTCTTTAGCTGTAACCCTTGTGCTCTATTGCCTCTGCTTAGTCATGCTGGCTGTGCACCTTTGTAAAAGAACATTCCCTATAGTCTGAAATATATATGATAGCCCGTTCTCAAGGATCTGACCTTTAAAGGTATAACACTTTTCCATTCATATAGAGATAAAAAGTTGCAGAACAGAGAATAACAGGAATAGTCTTGTTGGAGGTTTATAGGAACATTGTGACCAGACCTACATGGACAGCTGCAAGAACAAAGGATTCTGGTATCAAGAACTTTGCAACAACCAGCCATACCTCCTCCCCTTTTAGTATAAAAGAAGCCTGAATTCTAACTCAGGGAGAGATGGTTCTTTAGGACACTAGTCCACCATCTTCCCAGTCTGCTAGCTTTCTGAATAAAGTCACTATTCCTTGTCCCAACACCTCATCTCTTGATTTATTGGCCTGTTGTGTGGTGAGCAGTATGAGCTTGGACTCAGTAACATTTTGTCTTTGGTTGAGCTGCTTTAAGCCTGTTTTATACATTCCTGGTTCAGCAATCAGTCAGAGATGTGAGTAGAAAGAATTCAAAGATATCCTCCCTGGCTTTCTCCTGTCCCAGATCAGCTTTCATGGTTTCCCTGCTTCAGTTTTCTGTTTCACCAACCTGGTAAGATTTCAGGGTGAACTCCCTATCAGAGTTTGTACCATTGGTTCACACTTCAGAGTCTACAAGTAGTTACTATGTGTATTATGTCAAGATGAGGCTATCTGGTAGGCTCTTAGCCCATCAAACCCAGAACCTTGATGGTTGTTTAACACTTTCATTGAGATATGAGTGACATACAGTAAACTTCATATACTTAAAGTGAATTATTTTTCCTATGTATATTCGTGAAATCATCACCATGATCAAGATAATGAACATATTTGTCATTTCCCGAAACTTCCTCCTGCCCTTTTGAAATCGCTGCCTCCTGCCCATCCATGCACTGCCCTTTCTCTGTCCTCCCCAGGCAATCACAGATCTGTCTTCTACAATTACAGATTTGTTTGCATTTTCTAAACTTTTAAATAATGGGATCATGAAGTACATATTTCTTTTTGGATTGACGTTTGTTCAGCATAATCTTTTTGAGATTCATCCATGTTGTGATTTCACTTTTATTACTAGGTAGTATTTCATTGTATGGACGTGCTTTTGTTGGCTTATCCATTTACCTATTGATAAATATTTAGGTTGTTCCTAGTTTTTAATCGTTAGAAATTAAGCTTCTATAAGCATTCTTGTATGTCCTTTTATGGTCATATGCATTCATTTATCTTGGGTAAAAAATCTAGAAGTTCAATACCTGGGTCATACAGTAGGGTATGTAAAAACAAAGAAAAACTTTATAAAAACTTGCCAACCTGCTTTTCAAAGTGATTGTACCATTTTATATGACCACCAGCAGTATATGAAAGTTCCACTTCCTCCATATCCTCACCAAAACTAAGTTTTAGCTAATCAACTAGATCTGTAGTAGTATCTCATTATGATTTTAGTACGCATTTCCTTAGTCACCAATAATGTTGAGAATCTCTTCATGTAGCTTATTTGTAATCCAAATAGCTTCTTTGATGAAATGTTTGTTGAAATATGTTGTCCTTTTTTGTTGCATCGTTTGTTCCCTTTTTATTGGATATTGAGAGTTCTTTACATATTCTGGATAAAAGTCCCTCAAGAGATACACGATTTGGAAATATTTTCTTCCATGGTGTGTTTTGTCTTTTCTTTTTCCAAAGAGTGTCTTTCAAAGAGTAGATATATTTTATTTCAGTAAAATCCAGTATATCAAATTTGTTTCTTATGAATCATGCTTTAAGTAATATAGTTGGAAATTTTTGCCTAACCTAAAGTCACAGATTTTTTTTCTCATTTGTTTCTTTTTGGAAGCTTTAGAGTTTTGGGTTTTATATTTAGGTCTATGATCTATTTTGAATTATTTTTTATATATGGTGGAGGTATGTATTAAAGTTCCTTTTTTTAAATATGTGGTTATCTAATTTTTTCAGAATTTTCTATTGAGAAAATTTTCTTTTTTTCATAAAATTTCTTGTGCACCTTTGTAAAAAATCAGTTTCTCAAATATATGTGGGTGTATTTTGGGGCTCTATTCTTTTCCATTAATTTAATTATTTATTTTTATGACAATGACACATTTTCTTGATTATCGGGGCTTTATAATAATGCCTGTCGTCACATCAGGTAGTGTTATTCCTCCATCTTTGGTCTTGCTTTGCAAAGTTGATATGGCTATTCTAGGTCATTTCACTTTCCAAAGGAATTTTTGAATCATGTTTTAACTTTTATAATAAAATTCTACTATTGTGGAAATAAAATGATTTTGATTGGGATTGTGTTAAAGCTACATATCAATTCAGAGAGAAATGACATCTTCACACAGTTGAGTCCTCCAACCCGTTAGCCAGCATTAGGATGATCTATCTTTTCCTTCACATAAATCTTCTTTAATTTTTTGGGGGGTAATATTTTGTAGTTTTCAGTATACAGAGAGAGATTTATTTCTAAATATTTAATATTTTTGATGCTCCAGTCATTTTTGTTTTGTTTATTTTGATTTCCAAGTGGCCATTGTTAATATATAAGAATGCTATTGATTTTTGTTGCTTGATCTTGGATCCTGCCACAGTGCTAAACTCATTTACAAGTTCTAGTAACTTATTTGTAGATTCTACCAAATTTTTTACCTGGGTGATACTATATTTAATGAATAAAAACAGTTTTACATTTTCTTTCCTAATACAGGTGACCTTTTTTTTTTTTCTTATTACACTTGCTAGGACTAATAATAGAATGTTGAATACAAATGGTGTCAGTGGACATTGTTGACTTTTTCTGGTCTTAGGAGGAAAAGTCATTCTGTCACCATCATATATAAACTTATCTGTAGGACTTTTATAGCTACCCTTTATCAAGTTTCATAAGTTCCTTGTATTCCTATTTGGTAAGACTCAGAAATGGATATTGGATTTTGTCAAATGCTTTTGTTCTATCTACTGAGATAATTACATGTTTTTTTAAAATTTAGTTTGTTAGGATCATGAATTGCAGAGATTAATTTTTCTTTCTTTATAAAAATTATTTTAATATTAACCTTTAAAAAATACTTATTTACTAGAGCAGTTTTAGGTTCACAGCTAAATAGAATGGAAGGGACAGAGATTTCTTGTATATCTCCTGCCCCCACATATAGATAGCTTCTGCAGCTATCAACTCTCCCACTAGAGTAGTACATTTGTTATAATTGATGAACCTACATTGGCACATCATTATCACCCAATGTCCATAGTTCACATTAGAGTTCACTCTTGCTGTTGTACATTCTGTGGGTTTGGACAAACATAAAATGACATGTGTCCACCATTATAGTATCATACCAAGTAGTTTCAGTGACCTAAAAATTGTGCTCTGCCTATTCATCCCTTTCTCCCTCCTAACCTCTGGAAACCATTGATCATTTTATTATCTCTATAGTTTTGCCTTTTCCAGAATGTCATATAGTTGGAATGAGTTGCCTTTTCCAGAATGTCATATAGTTGGAATGAAACCTTTTCAGATTGACTTCTTTCACTTAGTAATATGTATTTAACATTTCAACATGTCTCTTCACCACTCAATGTATTATTTCTTTTTAGTGCCAATTATTATTCCATTTTCACATGTACAGCAGTTTATCCATTCACCTACTGAGAGATATCTTGGTTGCTTCCAAGTTTTGGCAATTATGAATAAAGTTGCTATGAACATCTGTCTGCAGGTTTTCATGTAGGCATAAATTGTCAAATCCTTTGGGTAAATAACAAGGAGCATAATAATAGCTGGATCATATGGTAAGAGTATGTTTAGTTTTATATGAAGCTGCCAAACTGGCTTCCAAAGTGACTGTGCCATTTTGCACTCTCACCAGCAGTGAACGAGTGTTCGTGTTTTTCTACATCCTCACAAACATTTGATGGTGTTAGTGTTTTACATTTTGACCATTCGAATAACTATGTATTGGTATCTTATTGTTGTTTTAATTTTCAGCTCTCCAATGACATATGATGTGGACTATATTTTTATATACTTATTTGCCATCTGTATGTTTTCTTTGATGAGCTATCTGTTCAGGTGTTTTGACCATTTTTAATCAAATTGTTCATTATTTTTAATTGTTTAGTTTTAAGAATTTTTTGTACACTTTAGATAACAGTCCTTTATCAAATATATCTTTTGCAAATATTTTCTTCTAGTCTGTGACTTGTCTGTTTATTCTCTCAGCAGTATCTCTTGCAGAGCAGAAATTTTTAATTTTAGTGAAATTCGGCTTATCAATTCTTTCTTTCATTGAGTCATGCCTTTGGTGTTATACCTAAAAGCCCTTGCCATGGCAAGATTATCTAGAATTTTTCCTATATTATCTTCTAGGAGTTTTATAGTTTTTTATTTAGGTCTGTGATCCATTTTGATTCATTTTAAGTTAATTTTTTTTGAAGGGTGTAAGATCTGTGCCTAGATTCATTTTTTGCCTGTGGATTTCTGTTTGTTCCAGTACCCACTGTTGATAAGACCTTGTTCCACTGTGCTATCTTTACTTCTCTGTCAAAGATTAGTTGACCATATTTACATGAGTCTATTTTGAGGCTCTCTTTTCTGTTGCACTGATCTGTTTGTCAGTTCTTTCACCATTTTGCATGGCTGTTAGCATAACTGATGCCATCTTGGACCCGTACAGTTCCTTATGTCCTTCCACTGACCCTACCTAGGACTGAATTTTTTGGTAAATCACTCTCTGTCATTGAGGACATTGTAGTTAATATATATTGTTTAATGATTGCTAGGTCAGGTGGCCTCTCTGCTCTGATAGTTTCCAAGTAGTGTTGGAGACCTTTCGCTTGAGCCTCTACACAGAATCTGATGTAATCTTTCTATCAGACAAGCAAATAACCATCATTTTAAAAATATTTAAGTTGTTATAGGAATCATTATATATATTTTCAGAATTAGAAATGCTAAAAAGAAATTATCCTATTTTCTGTATTATATGTTATTTTGTTACCAGTTATACCAGTCTTCATTAGAAACTTGCGATGTTTCCAGATTATTGTTCATCTGGAGCTGTAACTTAGAAAGAATACCTAATAATTTAATCTCTTTCTCTCCTCCTTCTCATATTATTCTTTCCTCTCTCTTTTACTTCTGTAATATATTTCTTGCCCTCACTCACAATCCATATTTAAAAAGATAAAAACACTTTTAAAACTATAAGTAAAAGCTATGACTTCTTCGTGTACAGTATTAAAATAATTGAATGTTTAGCTATTCACAGTCAGATTTCTTAAAACTGTAAGCAGAGCATGTAATATTTGCACGATCATTTAAATTAAATTAATCCTTCAAATCTCCTCAATAAAAGTCCTAATGGAACACATATTAAAAGAAGTCTTAACATTTATAGGTGGTTTATTAAATATGGGAAGCATGGTAAATGCTACTGCTATTTCTATAAATGCTGTCAAAATATATATTCTCTTTTCTAAACTCAACAAAAAGTTTTTCAGATTATACCTTTGCTCAGATATTATAGTTAGCAATCTACTAACAGCTTATTGCAAAGGTTAGGGATACACTTGAATATAGTGAATCCTATACAGATCATTTTCCTGACTCAGAAAACTCTTTTGTCCCTTCAGAAAAAGATAATTTGATTAGTTCTTTGCCCATGAACCCAGCAATACAATATCCAAGTATGCATCTTTTTTCAGCTCAGTGTAGTAAAAGAATCACCCAAGAAAAGGCCTAAATCTAGAAATTGATATAAAGACTGGGTCAACGTGGGGAAGGGAGCAGAGGCGATGATCAAGCGTGGGGAGCCACAGAGAAGCTAAGGAGACCGACCCTGGGGGAATGGTTCCAGATTTGGGGGCGAACTTAGAGCCCACATGACTAACACATCTCACTGAGTTCCTTGATTTTAATTATAAAGCTCATGAGGAAATTTCCCCCAGGAGAAGAAGCAGAATCAAAGTATAAACATATTCCTACCTGGCTAATTATACAAATAGAAAAATCTGAGAGGCTCAGCCCTTATGGTTCTGTACTTTTGACTTTTGGTGAATGAAAGGAATGGGTAGTTTATCAGTAGATTTGAGCAACAATAATGTTTTATTTTTTCCAGCCTACCTTATAGATCAGGTTAAGAAAAGAGAAATGAATGAATTAGAGCTTTCATTAGAAAATAATTTTCTACGTTGCTCCCTTTTATAGGTCAGCAGATTTTGATGTAACTTGTATACACACGCATTTGTATATATACACACATTTATATATAATTCACTATGTTTATATGTGGTTAGTTAATTCCTGTAAATTTTTAAAGATATTTATTTGGGCTTCCCTGGTGGTGCAGTGGTTGGGAGTCCGCCTGCCGATGCAGGGGACACAGGTTCGTACCCCGGTCCGGGAAGATCCCACATGCCACAGAGCGGCTGCGCCCGTGAGCCATGGCCACTGAGCCTGCGCGTCCGGAGCCTGTGCTCCGCAACGGGAGAGGCCGCAACAGTGAGACGCCCGCGTACAGCTAAAAAAAAAAAAAAAAAAAAAAAAAAGATATTTAGTTAAGGAAGAATTATATATTCGATTATAGGCATAAAAATTTTAAAGTATTATATTTATTGCTATTTTCTTTCTGTTTGCATATTTTTTGGCTTTTAAATTACCAACAACATAGTAAAAGCTGTAAGGCTTTTTTTCCCAGGACTTCATAATTGTATATCCTTAAGGATACTATGCATATAATTTGATACAAAAAATGAGCCTTGGGTCCATATTAATGTATATTAATATATATGATGATAGTTTGTACTATATACTATATCAGTTCGTATATTACTACATTATATACACTTATTCTTTGGAATATTAACTTCCTTTATGGCTCCACTTTCACAAACATGGACTCAGGGCTCATATTATGTGTGTGAACTGAATGAAAGTATATTTAAAATATATGTTTATTCTTCTAAATGTTCTTCCAAGTGCAGTCCTTTATGGCTACCCTTTCATAAATACTCTTATAGCCATCCCTGCCCTTGGGAGATTTTCAAGAATATAATCAAGTACCAAAATCACTCAGAATGAGATTAACATTTTCTACCATAATTATGTGTTCAGTAGAGACAACTAGATTCTATCCTCCTAGTTAACCACATTTATTATTATTGTTTAAAGTTCTCCTCAGCTTCTCTGTACTTAATAACCACCTCATGTCTTAGAAAAATTAATTTTAATTTTGTTTCTCAAGGAAACAGTTCAGATACTAGAAGGATATAATCCCCAACTTTCTTTGGAGGCTTAGGAGGTCATTACCGAGTCCCCTCCTGACTACGAAACTGCTTCCATATCCCTTCAAGTAGGTTGCAGGGTCTTTTCTACAGCTCATTCTACTTCAGTCAGAATATGTGGTTTTGAGGAATGTTAGTAAGGTACCCATTTTTTGAAGAGCATGTGAGTCTTTTTACCTGAATTCTGAAGTAGTGAATGGAGTCCTAGAAGAAAAACTTGCATCCTCATGTGGTATTCTCCTGGTTAACCCCTTATATACCTATATCTCCGTGCTTTATGAAACAACAGCAGTATCGTTCATTCATGTAGTACTTTTATCTTAGAATGCATTGTCTCATGTATGTCTCACTAAGGCCAAAAACAATCTGAGAGAAAGATATTTTTATTTTCATTGTTTATATGATTAAATTGAAATGTCAGGAAGCTGTTTGACTTGCTTGAGGTAACTCGGAGAACTAGCGAGTAACTAAGCGGAAGCCAGATGCATATGCCTTCATATGATTTTCTGGAGGGCTAATTAGCCTTGACGTGGATATGAGAACATCCTTTGGGGGGACTATGTCTTCCTTTCTACATCCACATTCATTTGGCATTTTCCATTTTTTGCAAAGCCAGTTGAAAGAATGCAAAAGAAGTCAATAATCATCCCTAAATTCAAATGACACTTGTATATGTTCATCAGTTTAAGAAAATATGCAGCCAATTTATAAATAAGGAGTATCAAATTTTGTAGAGAGTAGAAAATATATAATTTGTGTAAGAAATTTTAAGACGGAAGAAGGCATCTCGTCACAAACTTGTGGCTGACACCATGTCATTTAACTTATTTTCTCCATGTTAGCCTGTCAAATTGTCAGCAACCTATCAATGTCTTCACCTTCAATAAGCATAAGATATTGTGCAGTAATTTGTCAGTGGGGAAACGAAAGAAAGCAAGTAAGCAAAGTGGTAAGTAGAAATTGCCACTTTAGTGTATAAGTCTCATATTTATTATTTAAATTTCAATACTATATCTAAGCAAACGTTTGCTTATCGCTGAAGTAGCTCTATTCTAAACATAGGAATAAGGAAATACTGCTTAACATAAATATTAAGAATATTTAATGTCCTCAAACAATTCTCTGAAATAACCCATCGAGAATCTTTACTTGCCTCTGTCATGTGGTGCCACGAATCTCCTGAACCATTTGTATTGATTTCTACCTTAACTGACCATCTGTGTACATATTAAAGTACTCATCGTCCAGTCATGAAACACATTTTTAAAAAGTGCAGTCCCTAAAAACACATACGTCAAAGTAATTTTCCCACAAGCAAAAAGAAAAAAAGTAGAGACAAGGTTAGGGTATTTCAGCACCGTGGAGAAACATGCATCTATTCTGTACCATATGCATAGAATGAATGCTATGCCAGTTTAGGTGGTGGAAAGGAAAAGAGTGAAAGACAGGAGGTGGAGGAGTTTGGAAGCGGTAGCACCATCACCCTTACAAGTCGTTTGGGAATGGCTGCCATGACTGGGTAGATCGTTAAGCAACCAAAAAATTATAAGAAGGTAACGTTACAGTTAATATTACAATACGGATAAAAGCCCACATTGCATACGCATGATGTTGGAAAGCAGATAACGGATATTAGAAAGAAGAGAGATCGTCAGGAGCTCTTATTCACTAATGACTAATGCTGTCCATTGTCCCTTGATGATGTCTGTGTCATGTCATAGCCGTGGTAGACGCTCTTGGTGCTCAGCCTAAATCACATTTTCCAGGCTGGCAATGTCTTGTGATTCCCCTAACAGCTGTGAGCACAGGCTGCTCACAGCTTCACTCTTCTCCTCCGTGAATTCCCTCAGCTGACTAGAGTCACCTGGTTTGGGAATTCCTGTGGCCTTATGTACATCCGCTGTGGGGAGCCCACAGCCAGTTGTGAGAAACTGGGGGGAAAAAATTTGTGGTGCGTTTTCCCTTCACATTTCCCTATGGGATCAGGTTGAATTCGACTCTGCTCAGTTGTTCCCCCTACTCCATTCTGCTTTGCTCACTTCCTTACAGATTTCCCCTGAGAACGCTCCCTCGATCAAAATTTCCTTGCACTAAAATCCTTGTCCCGGGACTTCCCTGGTGGTCCAGTGGTTAAGACTTTGCCTTCCATTGCAGGGGGTGCGGGTTCGAATCCTAGTCGGGGAGCTAAGATCCCACAAGGCTTGTGGCCAAAAAAGCAAAACATTAAAAAAAAAAAAAAAAAAAACAAGAGCAATGTTGTAACAAATTCAATAAAGACTTTAAAAATGGTCCACATCAAAAAAACAAATCTTAAAGAAAACAAAAGAAAATCCTTGTCTCAGGCTTTGCTTCTGAGGGACTTTTCCTATGACATTGGCCTAGGGTAGCGCTTCTCACATGCTATAGGAACAAAGTATTCTTCACAGCAGCAGGGATATATTAACCCAAAGACTAAATAAAGAATTTACATCAATTCCAAATGTGCTGAGGCAAATGTACGTACAACAATAAAAGCCTGTACTGTTTGGTGCTGAAAGGTGCCTGACTGGCACCCACATTGTCATTTTCATTTCTAAGTTACAGTTCTCGTTTTGTTGGGGATTTCTACACAAGTGTTGCATAAATGCTTACGCCTCACCAGGGAAGAAAGTTCAAAGTGGAACCAATATGTATGTAGTGCTAACTATTGCAGTCTTTTCCACACTTGTCACTTGAGCAGATCTTTTCAGATTAGTGTGGCTGTAATTGATTTTCACAGTATTAAGTTTTAAAATCTCAGATTCTGGTGGTATATTGAGAAGCATTGATATTTAGAGTATCATATCTGAACTCTACTCTGCTGGCCCTCAAAGCTTTCATTTTAAGGGTTAAAAAGTTCTGACAGTGCCATTGGATATGGTCATTAATGGTGAAGTGGTCTTACTCTCAAAAAATACCCTGAATTTCCCAGTCTGCTCCTTTTCTGGCAATCATCGGAGATCCTCCAGCTACTAGAGTTCGCTCTGTGTGATTTTAGTAAAGACCGAGAGCTTTAGCTTGTTTTTTATTCCGTCTGAATAATAATAGCAAATATTTATTGATTGCTTACTGTTCTATGCATTGTTCTGGACTCTTGGTACGTATTTATTCATTTAACACTCATAGCAACTTGTTTAGGTTGATAGAATGATTACCACAGTTTTATAAATTGGAGTAATAAATAATACAAGTGAAATCTGAAGTATAAAAAATCAGGCAGTTAGTTTGAAGTCACACAGCTTGTAAGTAGTGGAGCTGGAATCCAATAACAGTGCAATTCTAGAAAAGGTACTTAGGACTCAAATGTTATACCATCCCTGCAGATTCTTAGCTGGATCCCTAGTCTAACAGTAACACGGTTATGGCTTGTTCTGTAATGGTCCTATCCAGTAAGTGGTCTGCAGCCGCTGGGCTGCTGCTCTGAGACATGGTGTCTTAGTCCGCTTGGACTTCTATAACAGAACACCATAGACTGAGTGGTTAAAACGAGTAACATTTATTTCTCATAGTTCTGGAGGCTAGAAGTCCAAGATCAAGGTGCCGGCAGATTCAATGTCTGGTAAGAACCTGCTTCCTGGCCCATAGATGGCTGTGTTCTCTCTGTCCTCATGTGACAGAAAGGGTGAGGGAGCTCTCTGGGGCCTCTTTTATAAGGACAGTTATCCCATCATGAGGGCTGTACCCTCATGACCTAGTCACCTCCCCAAAAAGCCCACCTCCAAATACCATCACATTACAGATTTCATTTCAACATATGAGTTTTGGGGCAGGGGAGCATAAATACTCCGTCTGTAGCACATAGCAAGTGCAGAGATTTCAGGTAAGCCGTGAGAAACGTCGATAGCAATCTGATGTTGCCATGACACTCTTGTGCGTAATTAGTGACCTCATCTCACTGAACAGGGCATGGACCAGTCCGAGCGTTCATGAACTCACGTAGTGTGTCATGTGTATGGGGAGCTGCGTATTAGTCATGCATTATTAGGACCATGTTAAGGTCTGGGGATGACAAACAAACACAAACAACAAAAACCCTTAGAAGGAAATGTTCTCGATGCATTTTCTTTCATTCACCATTTCTTGTTACAGTTCCCATCACCTATCCCCAAACTGAAGCTCAGCTAGAATCTGTTTAGAACACCGTAGAGCTGAGTTAGATTTGCCTAGGACTAGGAAAATCAGTGTTAGTCTGTTTCATGAGGGCAAGCTGATGTAAAGTCAGGTAGTATAACCTGTAACTCAATGTAACGGGCCTCATAACATCTCAAAGTGAACAATGGAACCGGGTGACAGTGCTACGTGATCCATGTTGCGTGTCTCCCATATTTCCCTCAGGAAAACATGCTAACAGCTTGAGGACGTCTGTGTCACTGCCTGTGGCAAAGTACAGATAAGGCTTAACCTTGTTCTTTTTTTTTACATAAAATGATGAAAAGAAGTTTGAGACACCGGTCTAGAGAATTGTTCGGAGGTTTGTATTATGCTTTTATTGTAATCCTGAGGTATTCCTGCTCTCCTCCTTTAAGGTTTTTTACTTATCACAGCAGAAGAAATTATTTAGCATGGAATGGGAAAGGAAGAGTGATTTAGCAAGTCCATCCGTACCTACACTGTGAAGAGTTTAATGTGTTAAGCTGGGAAAGACACAACCATGCGTCTTGAGGAAAAGTTCCCCGATGTAATAAGGATGCCGAGAGTTTGGGTTGGGTGACATGCAGAAAAACTATACTGTACCTATGTTTGTGAAAACAGAACTTACTTGTATTTATTTATGTGTACTTGAAGATGTATGTTCAGGTAAACGGATATAACTTTAAAAATCAAAGTTCTCTGGAGGCATTTCAGTATGTGCAGCAAAAAAGTGATAGAAGTCAGACTGGCGGCCTATGGTTTGGGAGCTTTTCAAGACTGAGTTTCTCCCTTCCTCTTCCCCCCAAGTTTGAGCAGTATTCACCTCTTTCTTTAGAATTGAGGTAATAGACAGCTGGTCGGTGTGTGAGTTGTTTCCTTGGAAGCAAATCAATGCCTTAGAGCTAGAAAAAAATCTTCACTTCAGTTGGGAGTGGACCATATCCTCCAGCTTCTAGGGAGAAGACACCACTACCCTCCCTGTTTCTTTATGCCTCTTACCAGACTTCCAGGAATGATCTGCTACACTCTTGCGCTCTTTCCGAGCTGTTGACCACAGTGTGGCAGGAAGTGTAAGTAAGACATAAAACAACCTTCTCTGTGTGACTTCTTTCCACACAGTCCTTTAGTGGGAGCAAAAGGCTGACTAGGATCCCTGCTCGTGGGGAAGGCACCCTGATTGAAGTCACGCTGCTGAGTCACTTGGTCCCCTCCTCAGAACGCCTGCCCTGCAGCTTCCCTCAGGCAAGATTCGTCTTCAAACTTCAGGCACTGAAGGGAAGAGAATCCGATTTAGAATGAATTATGCATGGAGACATTCTGCAGCATTTGGAAGGGCTGAGAAATGACATTCACTGAATTAGTTCCCTTCACTGTAAGGCCACACAAAAATAGCCCTCAGAGAGGGAGGACAGAACATATTCCATCTTTCGGAGGTGAGGTTTAGGGAAATTAAATGGTTACTCTGGATAAGTGAGGCAGTGAATGGCAAGGAGTCCTTCTTGCCGGAATCCTGAATCATGTCTCCTTTGCAACAGTTGTTTCATTGCCAAAAAGGTAGTAATTTTAGGTGAGAGTATGTTGTGCCTTTCTTCCTTAAGCGTAATGAAATGTAACTGGGGGAGAAGGGGTTATAAATTCCATGGCCTTGATGACAGGTCAAGATACTGAGGTACTTAACAGTAGCCCATTACTGAATTACAATTCCTATACTCTACTACATTTTCACTTCAAGGAATGACCAGTACAGAGCTGTTATTAGTGCTTTTCAGTAACATTCATTCCTCTCACCAGGTCATTGTCCCTTGGACAGGACTGGAGAAAAGCGGCTCCCATAGTTTTTAAAAGATGAAAATTCCTTGGTCACTTAACATACCCTTATTAATGAAGATTCTTGTACAACTGAGTAGTGGAAGGAGAGAAGTGCTGCAGAGGAAGATAGAAGATATTTGTATTATTTCTTCATTCAGTCAGTTATTGCTGGTTTCTAGCAACAGGTACCATAGCAGATTTTGAACAATTGGCCTCAAGAGGCACAAGTCCTAACTACTGAAAGAGAAGAAAAAGAAGTGCAAACATTGGAAAGGAAAGCAAAAAAGAAAGTATTATTTTTTAAGATGAAATCTGTTCTAGGGAATATAGGAAAAATTACTAAAACTAAAACAGATTAATGGAGCCTACTAAAATAGTGTAACAAAATCAATGCCATTTATTTATAACAGTAATAACTAAATAGAAATACAATAGTGAAAAAAATTCCAGTTTATAATATCAATTAAAAAATAACAACTGGAGATTCAGGAAAAAATGTGTAAGAAGCATACAAAGTACAACATATCGCATACATTGGACATGAAAATAGACGTGATAAAGAGCAGTAGTAATGATGGAAGGAATGTTGTATATTGCAATGCAATGAGTGTTCCAGAATTAATATGTATCTTTAATCAAATCTAATCAATATCTAAATATCAAGGAGAATTAACATACTAAAAAATAAAGTTCATAGGCATTTGCCTTATCAGTTACAATTTTAAAACAGTGAAGAACTGCCACATATTAAACAGATCTACCAATTCTGGAATCAAAACACAGAATCAGAGGAAGGAACTAAGGAAAGTCAGTATATCAAAATGTAGACTACAAAATTTTATGGAAAAAGTAAATGCGCCAAGCGGGGAAAGCAGGGGCGGGGGGGTGTGGTGGTGTGTTGAACTGGGAGATTGGGATTGACATGTATACACTAATATGTAGAAAATGGATAACTAATAACCTGCTATATAAAAAATAAATAAAATTCAAAATAAAATAGTGCTGGAAGTGGTATCTAAAATTATAATTTCAACCTATACAAACAAAAATGGACTCAAACCTGCTTATGAAGAAGATATAAGCAAACTTTAGTTGTATGCAAAAGCACGTATTCCACAAGATGGCAGCAAATAACAGCTGTTTTTAAAATAGAACTACTCCCACAAGGCAAAAAGTGGCAGAAAGAAAAAAACATGTGAAATAATGTGGTAATGCATGTAACAGGTTCCCTGTTACTACTGTGGATGCAGAAGAACTTTCTATGTTTAAAAAATTAATGGGAGAGAGGATAAAATATGGCCAACTGATAGATTTAAACATCCAAAATTTATAAACTCTCACACAACCCAACAAATACATTATACATATGTACAGGGTTTAAATGGCAAAGAGCAAACTTGTTTTAAAAATTGTAATTCTTTGTTCGTAGGAATGCAATTAAAAAAAACAAAAACAAGAATAAACAGAGAATGGGGATAGAGAATCCAGGGTAGGGGAAGTGGTTGCAGCTTAGAGCAGTTTGGGGTGAAATGGTGCTACTGAAATGGTGCTGACACACCTGTGTGTGTGAGGGGAGGAGTGGGGAGAGTGAAGCTGCATGTATCTCTATTTTCAGCAAGAGGTGTTTAAAATACAGCTCACTCTCCCCTTCTTCCACATGTTGGAGTGTAATTCCTGACCTTTTCTCTCAGAGCTGGAGATGAAATAAATTATAAGGGAAATGATAAAGCAAAAAAGAAAAACCTGGGAAGAATAAAAATTCTCTGACTCCAGTATGTAAAGCAAAGAATATGCATAGACAATTTGCAATGAAGTAAATGGCTAATAAACCCCCAAATATATTCAGCCTCCTAGGGAATGAAATAATTGCAAAGTTAAACCCTTTACCATCTGTCTGTTTGCATATTAAATTCAATTTTTTTCAAGTGAATACTCAGCATGAGAGAAGGTTCTATGAAATGTGTGTCTCAAGAACTGTAGTTTCCAGGCAGCAGCTCCTCCATTGATCTGGATCTTCCTAATGAATATAGAATATGCTCAGATATACCCCATTTTAAAATTTTTAAAAAAATGAGTACAGTGTTCTCATTTCACTGCAAATTCTTCCTCACGTTTAGTAGTTTATTTTCCTAAATCTCATTTGAAACGTTCAAATTTTACTCCTCCATTGATCTGGATCTTCCTAATGAATATAGAATATGCTCAGATATACCCCATTTTAAAATTTTTTAAAAAATGAGTACAGTGTTCTCATTTCACTGCAAATTCTTCCTCACGTTTAGTAGTTTATTTTCCTACTCCCTAAATCTCATTTGAAACGTTCAAATTTTACTGACACCAATCTGCGTCCAATTTCGTCTGGGATCTCATCCAACTAGATTTTCATTCCCATCACTTAATTGTCAGCAATAATTCTTGTATTGCTGAATCTCATAGACAATTCCCTTTTAACATATTAAATAAATTGATTATAAATCAGAAAAAAAGTCACAAGTCCTGTAGAGCTATACTGACACCTAGTGGACAAATGGAAACACAAACTTAAAAATAGTGTTTCAGGAAACAGGTCTACTAAAATTTAGAAGTTTATTTAGTGTACTTTATACTTGGAAACAAAACAAAGTTTTATCTTAAATAAAAGGTAGAGAAGATAAACACAAACCTGCCAGAACAGAGTACACTCACTTTTTTCTCAATTATTTTCTGTCTCTGTACATAACAGTTTTCAATTGCAGGCTAAATCTTTGTCTTCTCATCTATAAAATGAATGTGTCCTGATATACATATGGTACTGTAAACACCAGCAATAGCGTAGGTAAAATACAAGGCTTCAGCCCAAAATTCCCTTCACTCTTTGCCTACCACATTGAGCAGCGCTTAATTCTTTCTCTCTTCGTCTCAGTCTTTCTTTTCTTTTGCGGTACACGGGCCTCTCACTGCTGTGGCCTCTCCCGTTGCGGAGCGCAGGCTCCGGACGCGCAGGCTCAGCGGCCATGGCTCACGGGCCCAGCCGCTCCGCGGCACGTGGGATCCTCCCGGACCGGGGCACGAACCCGTGTCCGCTGCATCGGCAGGCGGACTCCCAACCACTGCGCCACCAGGGAAGCCTCCTCGTCTCAGTCTTAACTGAGACCCATCCAAGGGTAATTCCCGTTCTTTGCTTTGTCCTTGCTCCAATTCTTCTTCTCTCTCTCTCCTGAATCATCCTTCTCTTCTGCTTTCTGGCTTCTCGCTATCAGAATGTTAACATGCGCAACTCTTCCCCATCTTAGAACATTAAAAATAAAACTGTCAAAACAATCAAAGCGGTAAAGAAACCACCAACAGATAGTCAGATTTAACTGCCAGGACCGACTGCTTCTCTTCTCCCCTCCTATACTTTTTCTTTTATCATTGAGCTTCTTAAAAGGAAGACCTGCGCTTACTTTCTCCATTTTCTCTATTCACATAGATGTAATAACTCACTTCAGTCTATAATTCAACCACAGCCTCCACAGAAACTACTTTTTCCCCCCAAAGGTCATCATTGGCTTCCTCATGAGATGATCAATGGATATGTTTTAATACTGGTCTTGCTTAATCATTGGGAAGGCTTTGAAATTTGTAATCATTCTTTAATTCTCCAGACACTCTCTTAAGTTGCCTAGAAGGCACACTTTCCTGGTTTACTTCTGCTTACCCTGATGCTCATTTTCAGTCTGCCTCTCTCGTATGCATTCGTGTGTCCAACCCTTAAATAGTTTTTGTTCCTCAGTGTTCTCATTCTATTTCTCTTGCTGAACTCATCACATCTGATGACTCCAGTTAGTATCAGTGTATGCTCATGACCTCAACTTTCCATTTACGGTCTGGATTTCTTTTGGAGACCTGGGGAAAAAAAGGCCATTTCTGTAGTGGGCTGGAACGGAGGCAGAGAGAACGGGAGGTGAGAAAAGGACACAGTGACTGCGGACAGCATACACTGTAAAGGGGAGCAGCTGGTACATTGCGAGCTGCAGGGCACTGGCTGATATTAACACATAGTCAAGTGGAACAATCCAGGAAGAAGAGAGAAGGAATAGTGAACTAACTCTTGGGATGACAAAAGAAATAGACATATGGGGCCCAAGAAAAATGCTTGCAGTTTTTGAGAGAGCAGGAATATCGTTTTTATTTTAGGAGGCAGGCTGTATGTGTAGGAAAGATGGTCTGTTGAGGATAGGAGAATACGAAAATTGCATTTGACCTCCTCTGTTTTCTCCATGAAATCCATGAAGCAAGCCATCAGCATAGAGTGGATGAACGTAGCGTAGGTAAAAGGGTGAGTACAATGTTTGAGAAGAAAAGAAAATGTGTAAAACTACCATTTTTGTGAGGAGAGGAGTAGAAAACACCAGGAAGGTACTCAGGGCAGTACGTGGGGACCGTTTAGGAGCTGCCGGTATTACCAAACGCTCTTTTTCCCCTCACATTTAAATTCCACCTTGGTTGAGTGCAGAATGAAGTCAAAACTATTTTCTCATACATCTTTAAACAATTTTACTAACAATTGCTCCTTTTTTCTAGCCTTCTAATGAGAAATCTTGTGTAAACCTGATCTTTGTTCTTTTGTAAATTTTCTCCACTTTGTAACTTCACTCCTCAGTGCTTTTAACATTTTCTTGATGCTTTCACAACAATCTGTCTAGCTGTGAATTTATTACTAAAATTCATCTTGGTAGATGTCCAGTTTGATTGAAGACATATATCTGTTTTCAACCCTAGGAAATTTAAAAAGAAATATCTAATTTTCTATTTTCTTTCTTTGCTCCTTCTGGACCTTTTACTTGATGGATATTAGAAATTAGGAATCTATCCTTCAAGCGACTTGATGCTTTTCTGTCTTTTTTCACCTTTTGCATAGTATTATGGGAGAATTCCTTGACTCATACTTTGAATTTATCCTAATTCAGTTTTGTGGGTCAGCCTTCGCATTGCAGATTTGCTTTAGTGGTTCTGGGAGCACCAGTATCATCTTTAGCCATAACCAAATTCTCAGTGCTTTAACCGGTGGGCAAACACCATAATAGCCTTTCCTCGGCACCAATGGAGTCAGGAGAAAGGGCTCCAGGGCTCAGCTGATCCAGTTGCATAATTTCCTGATGGTTGCTCAGACATTCTCCTATTCCTTACAACTCCTGAGTCTGTGCTTGGAAATTTTTCAGGACCATACTCATTTCTGTAGCTGTCTTCTTCAGTGCATTTTGGACTGTGGTTTCTTCTGTCACTCTTTCTCATATGTTTCTGTTTGGGGGAATTCCTCAGAATTTTGGGTTTGTTTGCTGATGGCTCTTTTTCTACTCTTCCATAGTTTCATCTCTTTGTTATTTCATGGATTTGTGGTACGATGGAAAGTACCACATGGTAAGTGGAAACATAACTCCTGAACTGCTCTCTTGATCCTCTGTCTTACTCTGCATTATAATTATTCGCTGTCTTATCTTGCTGAACAATCAAAGCTCCATCATAACAATGAATATATCTAGTTAATAATTGTAAAGACTGTGTACCTTTTGCTAATATAATGCCTGAGTTTGAAATAATAAGTACTGTAATAATATTAGCTGTTGTCATTAATCCTATAAATGTATGAATATAAATCATCAAAATGTTATTACTATTAATAATGTAAGAGTTAAGATTTCAAAAATGTTTGGGGAATTTAGTTGCGTTCAGGTGTCCTGATAAGTCTATGACGAGACTAGTCACTCACCTTGTCTAGTTATGTTTTTATAACAATGTCACAGTATACTTGGCACAGGCTTTGAGATTTTATTTGCTTTTTATCTCTTGTTTCCTTGAAACATACAATTATATCCTTTGGGAAGGGCACCCATCAGATAATCCACCCACGTGAGAGGTCTGTCTTTCGAAAGTGGCAGCATGTGACCATCTGACCTGCCTCCATCATGGCAGTGCCCAAGATAGATTCCAATGAGCTGAGATTGTCACCAAATTTTACCCTATCAAGGTTTTTTTGGGGAAAATTCTTTTCTCTAGTAAATGAAGCTTGGCCATATACACATACTACAGTGGCTATCCGGGGCATTAAGCTTCCCCGAAGTGTGAATATTGGGGAAATTATCTGTCTGTATCACCCTTTGTTTAGAAAGATTTTAGGATGGCTTGCAATATGTAAATGCGTGAAGGGAACATAATTTGTGAGGAGTTGAAGAAAGAAGAACAAAAACAAGAACTATGAATGCCAAGGCATAAAACAGAACCAAGAATTAGGCTAATATAGAAAGTGGTCTTGTAGTATCTATACTTACGAGAAGTATGCCACTTATTTGACTCTAAGCAAAATAGCAAATATTTCAAACAGTGAAGATATTCCATTCCATTACGTAACTTAAAGTACCCATAAATTTATAACCAGCCAAAATTATTCACAATAATCATAGAGAGTCTAAATACCAAAATACAAGCTATCTCAGAAGAATCAGAGGCTAGGAGCAAATATATTTTCTCTTTATTCTTGCTGTTGGTATTGCATTCATGTTACATTGGCTTGGTAGCCTCTACCTAAAATTCCCCTCAAAATGTTCCCTGGTGATGTCTGGGAATTTTCAAGGCGTACTTGAGCATTTTCATAATTTTTCTGATTGTTGTCTTGTTGCCTTTGAGAGTTGCCTCTGTCTAAAGTGTTATTGGTACTGAGCTTCCAGTTAATTTCCTACTGATCATGCCTCTTGGTGGCTCTCTCTTGTGGCCCTAATTTACTAGGGGGTGGAGACCGTTCCCACAGGCTGTAGATCTCATCTCCCATGTCCATGACTCATTCCAGTGGCTTCTCCAAATGAGTAAATAGCCAGGTCATCCCATCACACAGAGATCTGAGCCGCCTTCCACTCTTCAAAAGATCCCCTTTTTAAATGAAAAGATATCTATGTTTTCATTAGTAATTAATGTGCTAATATGTAAATTATTTTTAGTAGTCCAATGGTTTGTGATGATTTAGTTACTAACATCCCAAATAATAATGGTTTGTTTTATTTAGATGTATTTATAAGGAATCTTTGGATGAAACTTGGGGGAAAAAAACCCTAAATAGTTAATCCTTTGAACCTAAATGTCTTCTCATTCTCTTGAAAATACACTTATGTTCATTGGGGACAAAGCAACAACTGTAGCACTTTGACTCAGGCATTCAGAATATGAAGCTCTCCAAGTTGAATATTGCCTGGCTCAGTTTCATGTAATAGTCAAGCTGGAAAATGCATTAGGAGTTATGTAGTTTTTCTCCTTCTTAAACAGATGTGAAAAGTGAGGACCAGAGTGGTTGAGGGACTTGCTCAATGTCATACATTTATTTTTATCCTAATTAGACCTCCAGTCTAAACTTCCTTGACTAAAGTCAAGAGTTACTTCCATATTTATATCTATGTTTTATCCACATAGTAATGAAGAGGCCATACTTCATATTTCTAAAATCTCATCGTTTTCTATAGAGGTTAATTAATTAGAATATTTATTTATTAAACAGATATTATTATATATCTTAATATATTATATTATTTAATGCATAAAAGTGCTTATCTTGCACGTCCTCCAATGTGCTCTTATTCTGGTAGTGTATCGCTTCAAATAAGAAAACGTGAATGCAGTATTTTTACCATGGGAAGAAAAAATAAAGTTAAGAAAAATACTCTGTATTTCTCCTATTAGGAAGATTGGATGTCATTTTGTTTTGTTTTAAACATAAAATCAAGCCAATCTCTACATTTGCTAGTTATTAATCACATATAAAAGAGACAGAATAATTTTATCCCAGTGGAATTTCATAACCATAATTTATTGGAGAAATCATGTACATAAACAGTCTAGAGAATTTCTTCTAGTCTCTGCTCTTTTTGCAGTCTGGATATTGACACTTCTTTACTTGCTTACTAATTTATCAAATATACTTTTCTCTGTTTTAACTCAATTCTCATGTGCAAAGGAAAAATAACTATGGAATATGAGATGTACACAATCTCTTACTCATAAAAAATTTTTATTCATAGAGAACATTTTGAACTTGGAGCAATAAAAATAATTTATAAATGTGTGCACAAGAATATATTTTTAGATTTTTGAAATGTTCTAAAATAGAGATTAACCCTATGTATTTTTAACCTTGTAAGTCACATTTCTAGTATATAAAAGCTAGGTGGCAGAATCTTTTTTCTTTTTTATTAAAAAAATGTTACTGAAGTATAGTTGCCTGTACAATACTATGTAAGTTACAGGTGCACAATATAGTGATTCGCAATTTTTAAAGGTTATGGTCCATTTAGTTATCATAAAATACTGGCTCTGTTCCCTGTATTGTACAATATAAACTTGTAGCTTATTTTATATTTAAGAGTTTGTACCTCTTATTCCTCTACCATTAAACTGACCCTCCCCACTTCCCTCTCCCCACTGGTAACCACTAATTTGTTCTCTGTATCTGTGAGTGTGCTTCTTTTTTTGCTATACTGACTAGTTTGTTGTATTTTTTTTTTAGAGGCAGAGTCTTTTTTCAGTTAAATATTTTGAAAGAATTGCAGATTCACATGCAATTATAAGAAATAATACAGAAAAATCCCAAGTACTCTTTATGTAGCTTCTCCAATGGTAACATCTTGCTAAACTATAGTACAAAATCAACCAGGATGTTAACTTTGACACAATCCCCTAATCTTATTCAGATTTACCCCATTTTTTACTTGTACTTGTGTGTATATGTGTGTGTATTATGTTCCGTACAATTTCATCACGTGTAGCTCCCCACATTCACCATCACAGTCAGGATACAGAGCAGTTCCATCCTCACAAGGACCCCCCTCATTGCCCTTTCATAGCCACACCCAACTCCCTTCCCCCACACACCCACCTTTCCTAACCCCAGGCCACCACTAATGTGTTGGTTGTCCCATTCTATGAGTTTGTTATTTCAAGACCTTATATAAATAGAAACATACAGCATATAACATTTTTGGATATGCTTTCTTCACTCAGTGCGGTTTCCTGGAGATTCATCCAAGTTGTTGTGCATATAAATGGTTCATTACTTGTTATTGCTAAATTGTATTCCACGGTAAGGATGTGTCAGTCTGTGTAAGCATTTCCCTGTTGAGATGTTCCCAGTTCAGCTATTATGAATAAAGCTGCTATGAATATGTGTGGACAGATACTTATGTGAATATATGTTTATATTTTTTGAGTTAAATATCTAAGGATGCAATTGCAAGGTTGTATGGTAGTTGCACGTTTAGGTTTTTAAGAAATGGCCAAACTGTTTTCCATAATAGCACTACAATTTTACATTTCCCCCAGCAGTGAATGACTGCTCCAGTCTCCCACGTCCTCACCAATATTTGCGTTGTCACTCCTTTTATATTTTAACCATTCTGATAAATATGTATGATATGTCATTGTGGTTTTAATTTGCATTTCCCTTAATGACTAATAATGTTGAACACGTTTTCATGTGCTTATTTGTCATCTCTGTATCTCCATCAATGAAAAGTCTGTTCATGTTTTTTGCTTATTTTCTTTTAGATTGTTTGCTTTTTTGCTGTTGAGTTTTAAAGTTCTTGGTATGTTCTTTAACAGTCCTTTGTAAGATTTATGGTTTGAAACTATTTTCTCCCAGCCTGTATGTAGCTTATTTTTCATCCTCTTAATAGGATAGAACATTCTCTTTCACAAAGCAAAGATTTTTAAATTATGTTGAGGTCCAGTTTGATGGATAATGCTTTTGGAGTCAAGTCTAATAATTCTTTACCTAACCCTAAACCCCAAAGTTTATCTCCTCTGTTTTCCCTCTAAAAATTGTATAGCTTATGTTTTCCATTAAAGTCTGTGATCTTTTTTGAGGTGTTTTTGTTTGTTTTAATGTATGAGGTTTAGGGCAACATTCTTTTTCTTTTTTTCTGCCTGTGGTATCCAGTTGCTCCAACCCAGTTTCTTAACAAAATTATCTTTCCTCCCTGAACTTTTCTCCACCTTTGTCAAAAATATGCACAACCAAGTATGTTTAGATTATGTGAATTGTCTTAACATAATAACTGTACTTGTAATCTTCCGCATCCTATTTCTCATATGCAGCCACTAGGTGGCAACATTGGCTTTCATAAACAGGTTGCTAGCAACAGGTCCTTGAAATTTTCAGTGTGTTCTCAGTGAAATTTGTTTTACACCCGGAGTCTCTAATTTATTATGGTCATAAAAAAAGAAATAAACTTACAAGAAGACCTTTAAATATTTAACTAGGGAAAAGCACAACATTAGTATCTTTTGGAACGTTAGAAATCCCATTCAATTTTAATGGTGAACCAAGAAAATGAGATAGACATTAAGCCTTAAGTCAGGGTACAGGAGAGTCCCGATGAGTCAATTTTCAAGAACCACCTCCTTTTAAATTCACTGAGAAAAGAGAATAACTTCATGGATCTTTTTCTAGAATAAACTGTAGAGCATTTCTTACAATTGCATATTCATATTTACATATTGTAAACCTGGTTTGCAGAGACTATCTCTTTCAATTACAGAAGAGTTTTTTGGCGTTAAATAATTATGAAGAGTTGAATGCAAAAGGTTTGTCCCAGTTAAGGAAGTGCAAAAGAAATCTATCCAGAAACATTTGTATTTTTTTTTTAACATCTTTATTGGAGTACAACTGCTTTACAATGGTATGTTAGTTTCTGCTTTACAAGAAAGAACATTTGTATTTTGAAACAGCTCTGTTAAATGTCTACAATTTTTTTTGTTTGTTTTGTTTGTTTTGTTTTTTTCTGCGGTACGCGGGCCTCCCACCGTTGTGAGGCCTCTCCCGTTGCGGAGCACAGGCTCCGGACGCGCAGGCTCAGAGGCCATTGCTCACGGGCCCAGCCGCTCCGCGGCATGTGGGATCTTCCCGGACCGGGGCACGAACCCGTGTTCCCTGCATCGGCAGGCGGACTCTCAACCACTGCGCCACCAGGGAAGCCCTACAATTTTTTAGTAAAACATTTTAATTCACTTCATTAGTATCAAATTTGGTTAGCAGCAATTATGTCAATAAAATGAAGATATGTATCAGAATGTTCTTTCAGTATGTCATTCTCCAAAAAGAAGTGTAAGACTAGTAATTACCCGATGACTTTGAGTAGCATGGAGAGAAAAAACTGCTTAAGTTAAAATGAAAAAATTCCATACATATCTTGAATAGATTATCCTGCAGTCTTACCTATCTGCTAATTGTCGACTACCATTTTTACTTTTTGTAATGATGAAAATGTTTATTTAACATGGAAACTTACCTAGAGTGGTATTAAGAGAAACAGTTTTCTGACAGTTTTCAAATACTCTAGAGAATAGTGGGATATATTATATTTATATATACATATATATGTATATATATAAATAGTACAATTAGTTTTATAGTTTCATATGTATAATTTTATGGGGATATAATTGACATTATAGCTTTTTAATTTAGATTTTTGTTCAGCTGAGGAAGAATAAATATTCAATTGCTAAACATATTTCATTTTTCTCCTCATTGTTTAACTTTTAAAGACTTCAAGTTATTAAGTCAGCAATGGCTGTAAGCACTTTCTTTGCTCAGCTTCATTTTATGATGAAGTCTTTAGAAGGTCGAAGTCTAGTCATGTGGTACAATGGAAAATCTGGATTTAAGACTTAAGTTCAAGACCTTGTTCTATTTAACTTACTATACAGTGAGTTTGTTTTTACATTCTTGCATGTCTCAGCGCTATTATAAGTACTTTATGCATATCTAGCTTTGTCTAAATAATAACCATACTCCTCAGGTAATATTACTCACATTTTATAGAACAGGAAACTGTGGTTCAGTAAGTTTAAGTCATCTGCCTGTGATAACAGTTTGTAAGTGGCAGATGGGTGTATTTGAAACTTCTTATTCTGAAGACCACTTTTTCTCAAATTCATTCTTTAACTGCTCTGTGCCAGCTCCATCCTTCCCACCTGTAAAATGGGAAGAGTAGAGAATATGGATTCTAACCTCCCTCTGGTTCTAAGTTTCCCCTCTCGTGTTATAAGGGAAGATTTTCAGCTTTTGCCGAGTCTGCTGGAGTTTACTGAGGCATCCATACTTTACCAAAGCAACGCTTACCAAGTGAGCGAGGAAAACCCTTCAGAAATTTCCAGATAAAAATAATAGGCACTTATATTTGTGTGAAAATAGCAATACCCTCTTATACTCCGTGGTGGTGTTTAATATTCCTATGGGTAAAGGTAAAACTTGCTTTCTTCATCTTCTGGGATGAGAACTGCTCTAAGGATGTGTCAATTAGTAGATCATAAGGAGAGGTCAACCAGCAGAATGAAATGAAAAGAAACATTTTATTAGTAATGGTGCAGAGAAAAGAAGAATGAGGTGCTGTTGGTCATAAAGTGGGTCCAGGTAGAAAGTGTCAGATCCAGTAAACAATAAATAGTTGATCAGAACTATATCCAAGGGCTTCCCTGGTGGCGCAGTGGTTGAGAGTCCGCCTGCCGATGCGGGGGACACGGGTTCGTGCCCCGGTCTGGGAGGATCCCACATGCCGCGGAGCGGCTGGGCCCGTGAGCCATGGCCACTGGGCCTGCGCGTCCGGAGCCTGTGCTCCGCAACGGGAGAGGCCACAATAGTGAGAGGCCCGCGTACCGCAAAAAAAAAAAAAAAACAAAAAAAAACAAACTATATCCAAGAACTCTTTTATAACCCAAGAAAAAACTCCTGTTATCTGATCCAGTTCCATAATAAAAAGAAACATTTACTAATAATTATACATTACATTTATATGTTATGCTGCTTTATACTTTTCAGAAACCCCTTTATATACAATATTTTCATCCATTGTTATTTCACCAGGCAATTAAAGAACTGTTCCTCTCATTAACAAGTTGGAGGTCCCAACTTTACATACAGTTAATAGGACAGATCCTGGTCCCTTCCACCAAAATAGTGTAGAAGTCAGGGAAGAATCCCACTGTCATATGTATGTGATTTGTTAACTTTTTAAAAGATAAACAAAGGTATAGTGAATTAGTAATAATGTGATAGGATAGTACTGTGAGCTTTCCAACCACTAGATGGAGAACGTGCATTGCAAAACTGAATGTAAGGATGGGGCAATCGAACCAACTTAACTTTGCTGTCTGGGCGAAATTTGCTAATTTTGGGTCATCTATTAGGCTTTTCCGTTTTAGTGGTCAGTGTGGTTCAATTTTAAGCTGGGGCATAATTTGCACAATAACGAAAGTTGAAATTAATACTCAGAAACAAACCATACTCTATTTAGAAGTAAAATCCATTAAGTTGTCTGCCTTAGAGGAAGAAGCTGACCAATGGAGAGAAAGCAATTTGTTTTATTGGAATAGCTGAACTGGTGAAAAAAATTAATACAGTATGCAGCAATCAAAGGATAGGATTAAACTCCAGTGAGGTCACTTTGTTTTACTTTTAACTCTTAAGAAGAGCATAATTCAGCCTGTTTCGTAGGGACCTGGGTTAAAACGATCATGGATTCTTTTTGACCTTGCAAACTTGAAAGACTGGTATTAAATTTCTTCATTTTCAGCGTTTGAACAAATTCATCTGGACCTTGAAATTACTGATCTCTGTGGATAGTAGCATGCCTATTTTACATATGCTTGCTCACCTTTCAACTAGTCAAAATCAGGCAGCATTACAATGACAGAGGTATTAGAAATTACATGACATTATGTCAACAAATGCCAATAAATTGGTACATTAAAATAGAACTCTTTCAAGATCTGATTCTGGCCCTCTCAGTCAAGTGTTTATCTTGAGAGTCCATCCTGGTAACTCATTTGTAAGAAAAAATAATTAAAAATAAAGAATCTCTATGAATAGATGGGCAAAGTGATTGAGTTTTGATGCCAGGGGCGATGCTGCACGTTTTGGGCAGTTTTTCCAGTATCATTGTCCAAGAACGGAGAATAACTCTTGCCAAGATAATTTAACGTTTTACAAGCATAATACCATATGTATATGCCACAGTCAAAGTAGCTGAGTCTCAAATGTATCCTATAGTCTTATGTTGATTGCTAGGATTGTCTAGTGAATGTCACTAATAACCTCTACGTCAAAAAATAATTGGTATGTCAAAAAATATACCTGAAAAGTGAAGCCTTAGAAATTTAAATTACTTAAAGATGATCCTTTATTATTTTATTTATACAGATTTTATATTATTATCTCTCAGGAAAATGACCACTCTGCAACATTTGCCAGGTGTCACAAATACAGGAGACAAAAATCTGAGTAAATTAGGGTAACAATTTTCCAAATGCCAAAGTTCAGAAAAGGATAACTTTTGATATTTTTTTCTGTTGTTGGACTGGAGAGAGATTTCATGATTAGAAAATTATCAGTCATCGGGAACAATTTCTTGCTCCTTTTCTGTTCTTGTAATACCTTAGATAGAACCTTAAAGGTGGTGACTTACTGTGTCCGAGGAGTTTCTCGGTGTAATCAGGCTTGGAAACCCTACGTTCGACCATAGACTTCTTCAGATCAAGGACTGGAACTGGTCTGCCACTGCAGCCCCTGTGCCTAAATCGGGGCATGGCCCAAAGGAGGAACTTCATAAATAAGTGTTGAATGAATGGATGAATAGAGATGCTCTCTGTTCTAAGAGCGAGTGACATTGAATTAATTGTGTGCATACTTAGTATCCTTATTCTTCACTTTCTCACTACTGGATCCCCAGTGTCTTATGCATGACCAACAATACAGAAAAAGCTAATGATGATTTGTTTAATGAAAAAGTAAACATTTAGAGTGCCTTAAAACAGGGGTTCCCAATCCCTGGGCCATGGACCAGTACCGGTCCACGGCCTGTTACGAACCGGGCCACACAGCAGGAGGTGACCAGCGGGCGAGCGAGCAAAGCTTCATCTGCCTCTCCCCATCACTCGCATTACTGCCTGAACCATCACTCCCTCCACCCCCGTCCGTGGAAAAATTGTCTTCCACGAAACCGGTCCCCACTGCCAAAAAGGTTGGGGACCGTTGCCTTAAACGGCCAATGTTCCTATCTGAGAATAGTGACTTAGACCCTGTAAAATCCATAGTAAAGCTTTATTTATTCAAGGTGTCACGTTTACCCACTCATAGGAATGCTTTTCAGCAACCTGAGCCCTCTCCCTCCTAACAGATTTATCCTCACCCAGATTTCCCATAAGAGCATCCAGTTCCTCCACTTCAGGAACTGGACAGACTCTGGAATATAGTAACCCACACCCCCAGAACTGGCTAGTGATTAGATAAACACCATCGTAAAATTGGATTTCAGTCTTTTAGTTTTTAATCATCTATACTCTTACTTCATGTTACATACGATGTGCTAAAATAGAACAGTGTAATACCGTATTACATTTGTTTGTAGCAGAAAAGGATGAGGTGTGTTAGATTTCTTTCACCCAGACAGTCTTGTCTGTAACTTGGTCAGATGGTTGATGTCACCAACATAGAGAAGCTGGGATTCAGATATGGATCATTTTGTGACTGTGTGAGCCAAGCACTTCATGGCTCCAAATATCTTTGACATGTTATGTAATTTTCTATTTTGTTATTCAAATTTTAATGCAGGAGCCTAACCAAGAAATGAACCTTTGTCCCGTTTGAAGTGGCATCCACCCACAATGTGTATGAAAACTTGTTTCTTTGGTTTAACTGTATTATGTTATCTAAATGTAGTTTTGTTTCCTTTGAAAGCAATTAAGAAGTTCCAAAGTCCCTCTTTGGAAACATGCACCAAGTTCTTAAAGGCTGGATATGAAAGTTTTTTTGAGATATAGGAAACTTAAAAACAAGTGGTGTCCCCTTTGTATCTGTAATATGGCTTTTCAGGGAAGGGATGGTTAGTGAAGAAGAGGTTATATCTGGAAGGAATCTGATGCTGAAGGTGACTTATAAATATTGGAGCCAAATTTCAAAGGCAGAGAGACTGATTGGGAATCACAAGGCACGATGTTGAGAAGTCCATAAGAAAATATCGTAAAGAACTGGGACCCCTCCTCTTTTTTTTAGTGAATATAGTGAAGGTTTTGTTGAATCATCACTCTAGAGCTACAGAGACGTAGGATTCTCATTCACAGTACTTCAGCCCCACTGCCCCCTTTTCATAAAAGTTTCTGTCATTTTCTCAGGCCTTATATTTCTCAATGTCCTGCCTCATGTATTATTGTCTAGTATGACTGACCTACTTCTAATTCCCTAAAAGCACATAGATGTACATACTACTGTGTAGTTTGCTCAGGCCATACTTTTTGTCCCAAAGATCTTTGCCCAAACCTTGAATTGACTAACCCATTCTTCAGAGGTCTGTGCGGGTAACTACTTTTTGTGTTTCCCTAACTCACCCTGATTGAGTTACAACACCCACCCCTGTGTTCCATTAGCTTCCTAAGCGTACTTATACAACAGGGGTTCTCATCCTTGCCCATACATTGGAATCATGTTAGGAGCTTCGGTTCCATACTCAAAGATTCTGTATTAATTGGGTTGGGTTGCTGGCTGGGCACTGGCCATTTGAAAGACTCCAGAGTGATGCTAATGAACAGCCAAGGTTGAAAACCACCTTGCCGTAGTTTTATATTATTACGTTGAAACATCCTGTTTGTAGGTCTGGACTTTCCCTATGGTTACAAATTATGCCATGTTTTTTTTTTTTTTATTTTCCTCAGAGTCCAGCACAGAATTACTGCCAAACAGTTTTTACATGCTCGAAAACAGTTGATTACGTAAACTGAATTCATTGAGGAAAGCCTAGAAGGAGCCTAATTTGAGGAAGTCATGAGGATTTCTCTGAGGCGTTGAATGAGAATAAAAAAAGAAAATTAGTAGGCGAGGGCTGTTTGGTAAAGTTAGATTGTTCCTTGAATTATAACTTGGTCTGTAGATTTCTATGCAGAAAGCAAATGTGAGAGAAAGCAGTAGAAATTGAAAGTTTCCAGGAAGAATGTGGTTATTTTAGTAGATAAGAGGAAGAGGAAAATCTGGACTTAGAGGCATTTGAACTCATAAAGGAAGCTGAAACATGGCCCAGTTAAAGATTCTTTAAATTTGAAAGACCAACTTACCAGTCACACCACTAACCCAATACAAAGCAGTATCTCTTAGGGGAGGGAGCATTGCCACCATTGACTTTTCCCAGTACAAGCAAATCCAACAGAGTGTAAGAATTTATAATGATACTTATAAAACCAAAATGCCAAGTGTAAACTGAAAGCTAAGGGAATGAAATCCTTAAAAAGCAATATACGTATGACCTCTTTTCTTTACTTCATAAAGAATTTTATTCTCCATTACTGCATTATGTTGTGCTATTTCCCCTATATTCTGATTCTGCGCCCCCCACCCCACCCCAACTCCTTGCTTTCTCTTTAAAAGAGTCCTCTGAGATATTTAGTTTGCAGAGCACTGGAGAAAAGATTTAACTGAAAACTGAAGAAGTAAACTGAAATTTAAGCAATGACCTTCCCTTCCTTCAGACATGCACACATGTAACAGATTTATATGCCTTATTGTAAACATTCTGCTACATCTTTCTTCCACCTGCTACAAGGAATTAGAGAATCTGGTTTTAACAAGAAAGATAAATGCACCAAATGTCACTGAGCCTCAGGGGGATCAGAGATGGTAAAACAAGTGGTTTAATGTTCTGATTTCCTTTTTTCTAATGTATGTACTGCATTATATTTTCAACCCAATCTATGAAACCACATAGCTGAGTCTGGCCTCTGCGTGGGCTAAGGAACATTTGCATGGATGAATCAAGCAGGTAAATAATCATCCTCTCATTTGTAGGTATATGAATGATTTGGAATGAATGATGTCAGTAGATGAGGATGCAATTTGATTATTTGAGTGAGGACTATCCACAGTATAACAATGATGTTTATACAGTACTTTTATTATTTCTAAGCTGGTTTCTTTTAAGCCCTCATTATATTTATCTAATTAGTGGTTTTCATAGCTGACCTTCAGTGTAATAGAACAGGTTATTAATAAGCTTCAAGATACTGTAGTTAGTATGTGTTCATGGATCTCACAACTTACTGTCATAGATGGATATGTAATTTACTTGAAATTGAGGCTGATTTATAGCAGTTATGAATGTTGAATCTGATAAGAGAAAGAGAACAAAAAATTCCCAAAGAAAGAAAGTCAGAAATCCAGAAAGCAAGCTAGGAAAACAAAGGGATAAGGAGAGGGAGAGAGGGAAGGAAAGAAAGAGAGGGGAAGGAAAGAAAGAGAGAGGAAGGAAAGAAGAAAGAAAGGAGGGAGGTAACAAGCTACAAGATGGAGGATTATTTTTATTGGAAGGAGAATGGTGGGGTGAAATTTAAGTGAAGCTTTGGAAGATTGTGGCAACATTCTGACAGGTGGAGAAAGTAATGATCAATGGTATAAAGGTGATTAAGTTCAGGAAACATCAAAATTTCAGTTGTCAGTAGTGTGTACTGTGCTTTTTTTGTTATCTGTTTGATTGCCAGCATTGATGCTTTGGGGATTAACAGGAAAAGGGGATGCCATGGGGGATAAGCTTGACACCCAGGGATAGGAATATTCTTTTAAAAACTCAAATTCAAAGTGGTATCATCTTGATTATCATGTCTAAATACCTAGGCTAAGACAATGCTACTCCTTTCAATTTTATTCTTTATGCAACGAGAGGTTTTTTAACTATATTTAAATAAAATACTTCAGGCAGCTATTTGATGAATAGATTAGAGAAGAAGTAGATATAAAAGCATATCAGGAGAATGCTATAATAAACCATGAAAATGTTAATAAGGACAGAATACGTTTTCCTTTACCCACCATTGAAACTTTCTCAAAGAGGAATGTTCTAAACAAAATAATTATAGTCCCTTTTCATAAGTAGACTCCTTTGATTTTATAGTAAACTAAGTGTATTTTGGAATATATTTAATATGTTGCAATATGTTGAATTATACTCAACTGAGATATACATGTGTGTCAATAATATTTGTGAATATATAAAATGTTTTAAGGGTGGAGTATGGAAAATACCAGGCAGGCAGACTTAAAAATAATTTAAAATCAAACTCACCCTCACTAGTGATTTAACATTTAAATGTTTGTCCCTCCATAAATTATAATATTTCAACAATCCTGATTGCTACTGTCTGACTCGTTTACCTAAGTGATGCTGTCATCACTTTGTTCAGCTACCTTCAATACCTCCTCACTTATTTCCCAATAAATCCATATTCCATAACTCAAAATTCTAGGTTCTTCTTAGCTTTATAGTAACCTCTATGACCATCTTACTCTTGTAATTTTCCAATATAAACTTCTGGTAAGCTCAAGGTAGAACATTCAGTATTTACAGAACATACCTTATGCTATCTAGCTTATCGTGTGCCTATGCTCATAGAGTTCTCTGTGCCAGGAGCTCTTCCCCGCACTCTTCTTGGTCTTTTGGAATTTTATTCATTTGTCCATCCGCAAGTAAAGTGACTCTTCTTGCACAATAACTTCCTGACCATCCCAGACCATCCTTCACTATTCAGCACTCTGTTAGAAAAGCCAGAAATGATAGGTTAATTTTAATTTATTGAAGCCAGTGTGTATGTGGTACCAAACGAGCTTTTTATAGGATAATTACTAAAAGTTTGAACAAGGAAGAAAATGAAGTTTGGCTATACCCCCAAAGCCCTAGCTTTTATTATTTGTGAATATATTTAGGAGTTTCTTTAATGGGTGACATTAAGCCTAGAACTACATGGGTGTGTGGGTGTGTGTTTGTGTGTGTTTGTGTGTGTGTGTGTGTGTGTGTGTGTGTATGTTTGGCTCCATATATTAAACAAGTATCTTCCATTGTTAAATTTTGAAACTAAATTCCTAGTTCATAGCATCATTAGCTGAAGATAAATATCTTGAGATTGTCTACCCTGCTGTTGTTAAAATATACTCATTTATCGTTACCACTTCTCTTGCTCTCCAGAATCAACTGAAGGCATAATTGTTCAAAGTAGTCATGTACCCAGCCCCCAGCCTCACCCACCTGGATTTTCAGAACTTGCAAAATCCAAGGGTTCTGCCTGGCTGTTTGATCCATGCCCTGCTGGCCTGTCTTGCAAGCTCTGGCTGTACTGAATGCAGAAGTAGCTGAAGGCAGTGTGAACGCTCCATTACTAAACTTCACAAAGGTTTCTTTTCTCAATAGTGCTCTGAGAGTGGATTCTCTGATAGCAGTGAATAAGATGTAGAATTATTAGAAAATGCTGCAAATGTGAGAGATTCCTGGCCATTTAATAATCAACTCGGTTTTGGTGAAAACAGGATAGATCTGTGCACAATCATGAAAAAATAATTTTCTATCGAATCAGTGACATTCTCATTTCCCCCATGAGTCAAAAGCCTTCAGTAATCCTCCTCAAAACCATCTCTTTTAAGGTATGAGCTACTTCTCCTTCTTTCATAATACGAATACTAACTGAGTAGCTACTTTGAACTTCTTATGTTTGGCACTAGAGATATTAAAAATATAAAATAAAAAATCTGTTTGCGTAGCCCTGGATTTTCAGCCCCATCATTTCAGAGTTATGGGCATATTTGTATTATCTCTGGTTGCTGCCAAGTTATTGGATACCTGAGGAATAGGAGTTTTGTCTTATTCATATTTTCTGAAACCCTCTTTTAGGATACCTAACGTGGAAATTCTTTGATGTACACCTGTTGAATTGAATTGAATTGAGTGGATACAATGCCAGTTTAAAAGGGGACTTAAAATGTTTACAATAAAGGAACACAGTAGTATCCACTGAAATATGTGTCAGCTACTTTGGGTCAATTTTCTACATCTCTGTTAGTTAGTACATCCTTAGAGAGCCTAGTGCTATCCAGATGGCAGAATTTACTCTTAATTTCCATTTCCGTATTATAACAAATTCTGGTGAATGTTGTTGTTTTGTGCTGAATGGTATGTTTAGTCCTCTTAAGGATATCAGCCCCTATTATTTGAACAAGTCTTTAATCTGGTTTATTGAAATTTACTTTATGCTACACCTGCATTTTTTATAAAGCAGTCACAAATAGGACACATTTCCTTGTTCACTAGAGATGCTTGGGGTGACATGTACACTAAGTTAAAGTGTTTCTTATAACACAAAATTTATACTTCAAATCAGTTTCCAGCTATTTTATTGTTTTCTTGTTCATGGCCACATACAGGAAAGTGAATGGTACTGAACCAATTATGAAATCATGTGTCACTCTACTGGTGATGAAAAATGGGCTAGACACAAAATGTCATCAACTCTACTAAGAACAGACATTCCATCAACCTTAGGAATTGAATACGTATTTCTAGGCAGCCAGACTTGCTTAATGGCTGTCAGGTGTGCACTGAAAATTTGGTCCTCCCTGAGGGGATAGGTAATAATCTAGCAAGATTTAAACTGGTGTACCTTTCAACAGGCAGAGATCACTTGGCAACATCCTCAGCCTGGTACACTGTCAGTTGGATATGCACTGAATTACAAGGATTGAGCAAGGCTTTCCTTCTGAACCACAGGCCATAGAGGAACCTGTAGGGTTTTCGCACTCAGCAAATTTCTTCGTAGTGGAACAGCTAAAAGAGTAAACGAATGGTTACAGGAGGACCAAAATGATATCACACTCTTATGGGAAAAAGCCTATAGACATTTAAAATAAACACAACACTAAAAAGCTTCCTGCCCCAGCATGAAGAAGCAGAAGATGTCTTTGGAAATAGCCGTCTGCACTATCTAAAGTTTAAGCTACATTGTAATGTTCATATGTTACTCAGGAAGCCAGAATGCCTACATTTTTCCATTTATAATTGGGGGAAGAAAGAATGGAGGGTTTAAGATCAACCTGGCTAGTGACAATGGGAAAGGACTTTTGGATTCTTTAAGTCATGCAGTTATGATTTTATAAAGATAAAGAAACAATGTTTCAAAAAAGGCTTATTCTCTTGTGAATGTACAAAATAAATATTTGTTGGAAAGCTTAAGGCAAAATTTGAATCCTACATTTGTTTCACCTAATCAGCCAGTTCTGCATTTTTTCTAGCACAATTTGGATGTAATCCAAAAGTGTAAAACTAAGTGGAAGAAACTATCGCGATGACAAACCTTCAGAAACATAATTGGTCATGATCAAATCAGTAATATTAATAATATAAAACAAATATATATTCCTATGTTTTTGGCTCTCTAATATGTGCCATTATATTTTACATTATTAATTTTCACAACACCTTATGGAATAGGTGCTATTTTTGTCCCTATATTTTACAGATAAGCAAACTGAGATTCAGAGAATGTAAGTAATTAGCCTAAGTTGTACAGCTAACTAGATAAAGATGGGATTTGTATCCAGGCTATGCAGGTCCCAAAGCTGCGCCTTATCCTCCAGACATAGATCCTCTTTTGTTATTAATTGATGAGCTAATTCTATTCTTATATTCATGTGGAGACATAAGAGTTGACTATACAAACTCTAGAGTATGCATAAGTTGATGTCTATCCCCTTTCATTGAAAGAGGTTTAGAACCTACATTAGATTTGTGATGTTTAGCGGCTGTAATTTAAAAATCAAGTCAGTATTTTTCTTTTTTTATTCATTCAGAAAAAATAGTTATTGAGTGGCAGGCAATATAACAGGTGCTAGAGAAACATTGCTGAAATAAACATAACCCAACCTTCATAGAATCTCCTGGGGAAGGCAGACATAGACACAAATTTAGATACATGTTGGGAAAAGGTCTTTGAGAGAGTGTAACACTTGTGCAAATTTAATGAAAAGCTCTGAAGGAAAGGCCTCTCGGCTAAGGTTGCATTTAAGCTGTTGTTCAAAAGACAGCTTAGAGTTAGCCAGGAACATTGGTAGTTACATGATCAAAAGGAACAACAGAGTCACTAGAAACTCCATTGCTGCTTAAATCAGTGGAATCATCATCCTGTAGTTTCCCTGACCTCCTCAGCATTCATCATCCTTGACCATACCCTTGTCACCTCTCCACGCTACTCTCTGGTCTCTCCTTCTCAGTCTCCTTTGTAAATATTTTTCCTTATCACCACGCTTTAAATGTTGATATTCCTCAGAATTTTCCCTTAGGCTCTTTTCTCCTCTCATTCTGTTTTCTCTAGGCGAGTTCATCCATTCCTGTACCTTTAGTTACTGTTGCCGCACTGATGATACCCACATCTAGTACGTGTTCTGTATCTCGAGGTATCTCAGTAGCTTAAACCAGACATCTGAGCATCACCCTTGACTTCTGTTTCTCCCTTTCCCTCAGTCATTTCTGATCAGTCACCAGGTCCTAGACATCAGTACTTTGTCTTTACATAAATATTACAACTTTTATTCCCACCTACCATTACCTATCATCTCATGTCTAGACTGCAACGCAGCATCAAACTGTTCTCTTTGGTTTAGTCTTTTATCACCCAATCATTACTTTCCAGAGAATTCAGAGTATTCTTTTAAAAGCACATATCCTTTAATGTTAAACTTTGCCTAAAACCCTTCAGAGGCTTTCTATGGACTAACACATTTTTAAAAATTCCATAGCTATAGTAATGAGAAATATCTCAGTTATAGGTTATAGAAACCAACTCAAATCAGTTTCAGTGGGGAAGGAGAATTTGTTGGCCATCATAACTAAAAAGTTCCAGGCTGACTTTCAGCCGTCACTGAATTGAGATGTTCAATCAATTAATTTGGGTCTCTCTAATAGCTCTTTACTCTGTGCTTGGCTTTATTATCAAGAAGGTCCTTCTCAAAAGAAGGTAAAGATGAACATGAAAAGCTGCTGGTTTTAGTCAACCAGTTGAAAATGCAGATATAAATACTCTCTTTCCAAATTGTTCCAATAAAAGTCTAGCTTAATGCATGCACGCTTTTTTATTAGGCTGGTATAAGGACCCACTCTAAAAACTTGGAAATGAGGATGAATTCACTTGACTCCATGAACTGAGATTAAGAAAATATTGTCTATTGAAAATCAAGATACTGCTTCTAATACATGGGTATGAACATTCAGCAGTGAAGTTGCCAGATGTCCACCTCAAAGACCTGCAGAATTCTTTATGATCTTGTGCTTGCTCACCTGTCCAGCCCACCTCTTATTTACACTTACGTTCCTTTCTCTCCTGAGCTATTTGCTGTTCCCCAAGCATGTCTCTTATATGCACATATTCACAAACACATTTATATTTGTCAGAAACAATTTTTCTCATTTCCTCAAACTCCTAAGCTTCCTTTGGGTCACTGTTTTGATATCACCTCCTCCCAGAAGCCTCCCTGGCCCTCTATTTATGGGTTAGCTGCCGCTCTCCTGCTTGTCATCCATTCATAGGTATTAAGGTCAAGCCTAGTTTCTTGTCCATCTCTGCATCCCTCACACTCAGAACAAAAAATCTGGACTCAAAAAATCTGAATAAATAATCTTGGAGAAATTACTAAACATTCTAGAGTCTATCTACAACTTCACTATAATAACACATTACTAACAAGGTTGTTTCTGCTTTTAAAGAGACAATATTCATAAAGCATTTAATGCAGTGTTTCACGTAGCTAGAACGTATGTGTTTCCTTTGAAATTGAAATAATTCTGTCAATTCATAACATGAAACTAAAACCCATTTAATAGTATAAAGTTATAATTGTTCTTGTACAGCAGGGTTCTACAAACTATAGGCAGAGGTGGTGCAAAGGCCAAACTGAGCATACTGCCTATTTTTAGTCTTACATTTTTTAAATGGTCATGTTTTAAGTAGTCATATATTTATCTGTGTAGTGTCCTTGATGTCACCTCTTGGCTCCCAAAGCCTAAAATGTTTGCTAGATGGTCCTTTAAGAAAAAGTTTGCTGACTCTGTCCTAGAGTACTCCATAATTAGTTTATATGTGACTGAGAATTAGAATTCAGCAACCCTTTGGAGGGTTGGACATGATGACGATGGAAGTCCTTTCTGTCTTTCAGTTAATGATTTTTTAAATTCACTGTAACTTATGTTGAAAGGCTTATAAATCAAATTATTAGAAGGTTAGAAAATTAGTAACTGTGCTCTGAAGCAGTGATTCTCATCAGTTCTGCATCGTGGATCTTTTTGAAAATCTGGAATTTCTCTTCAGATAAATGCGTGTATACAAATACATTGAAATTTTCAAAGATTTCCAGCAGAATCTCACCTCTCTGCTTCCTATCTGCGGGCTATGTAAAGATTCAGGGACCATGAATTTTTAGAGTTTCTACTATGTTTCTGTTGCCAAACATGTAGTTGTTTACTAGGAGTGATAATAAGTGCAAAATCCATAGAGACAGAATTTTTCTATTTGCATGATCTGTCCATTTTTTTTTTTAGGGAGAGGAAGTAAGCTGGCCTCAATAAGAAATTGATTGATAGACATTAGTGACTCTGAAGCTGATTTTAGTTGCTCTCCTTCCTTCAGTGGCAAGATATTTTAAAAAATAAATTATAAATATGGGGTATATAGGAAACTCTATTCTGATTCTCCAATTGGATTGCTATCCCTCATCTTTGATTTGAATACTGGGGAAGCAAAATATTCATGTCAAAGTAAAACTCTGATAAAGCTTTCAGGATTTTACTTAATGCACTCCATCCTCATAGGTTTGGCTCCGTTCTCTGAAGCTGAAAATAGCTAACAAATGGCTTTCCAGCACTGCCTGAGTTTTATTATATTTCTGTTCTGTTTATAGGCATCCATGATATAGGGAGATGACATCATAGCTATTAAATCTTTCTCTCATTAAGAAACTTATTTTAAGTTTTTCCTTAGTCAGAGGTACTTTTGTTTCATCTTATCCACACTCTGGATATTGTAGGATAAAAATACAAACTAAAAATCCCTTCAAAAATGAACTTGGTAAAGGCAAAATATCTGGAAAAATGTTTGAAGTCTGATACACATTTATTGAAGCACAGGAATATGTCTAGGTATGTCTGTACACACCCTGATAGAGATACATGCATGCTTCCCAATATTAGAATGCGTTGGACATCTACTAGAGGGGACTATGGGAATTTCAGAGGAATGTTCCAAAACATAATTTACATTGACTTCTCCCTGTCCCATAGGAGAACTCAGGAAGAGGGATTTTAGATGAAACAAGTTTTCAAGATATAAGAAGAGATCTTCATTTTGTATTAACTTGGATGAGTAAAAATTTGGGGAAAATGAGAATTTCTGTGAGCCACAAGAGGGCTGATGAACCCCACTCCTGGCTGCATGGCAGAACAGAAGGCTTCGAGAGAGAACAGGACTGTGCCCCTGTGGGGCTGGTCACTCACTCCTTGTCCTAACACATTTTAAAGTTGTGATGCGCCCTTTGCAATTCAACACACATTCGTTTGAGGGAACTTTCAGTGAGGTATCATGGAAGGTCCCTGGGAGGTGTAAAGATAAAGAAATAAGTAAGCCTTTGTCCTCAAGGTGCTAATGATGTAGAGGGTGAGAGAGAGGATGGCAGTGAATAATTCTAATAGAGTGCATGATAGAATTTCTGAAATTAAAGGCAGAAGTCTGCCTCAAATCATAGTAGCAAATGTGTCCCAGAATGTAAGAAAGAACTCTTACGGAAGAATTTTTATTGCACTCTGACCTCAGTGACTCCTTAAGAGCTGCATGGTTTGGCCCTTATATTTAAGATGGCTCATTTTTACCACTAAAGGAATCCAAATTATGCTAAAGTCAGTTTTTCAGTGTTTTTTTTTTTAAAAAAATCTTTTTTGGAGTATAGTTGTTTACAATGTTGTGTTAGCTGCTGCTATATAAGAAAGTGATAACAAAGTGAATCAGCTATATGTATACATGTATCCCCATATCTCCTCCCTCTTGCGTCTCCCTCCCACCCTCCCAATCCCACCCCTCTAGATGGACACAAAGCACCAAGCTGATCACCCTGTGCTATGCGGCTGCTTCCCACTAGCTATCTGTGTTACATTTGGTAGTGTATGTATGTCCATGCCACTCTCTCACTTCGTCCCAGCTAGTCCATTCTCTATGTCTGCATCTTTATTCCTGTCCTGTCCCTAGGTTCATCAGAACCATTTTTTTTTAGATTCCATATATATGTCTCAGAACACAGTATTTGTTTTTCTCTTTCTGACTTACTTCACTCTGTATGACAGACTCTACGTCCATCACCTCACTACAAATAACTCAATTTTATTTCTTTTTATGGCTGAATAATATTACATTGTATATATGTGCCACATCTTTATCCATTCATCTGTTGATAGACACTTAGGTTGCTTCCATGTCCTGGCTATTGTAAATAGAACTGCAATGAACATTAAGGTACATGACTCTTTTTGAATTACAGTTTTCTCAGGGTGTATGCCCAGTAGTGGGATTGCTGGGTCACATGGTAGTTCTACTTTTAGTTTTTTAAGGAACCTCCATACTGTTCTCCATAGTGGCTGTATCAATTTACATTCCCACCAACAGTGCAGGAGG
>NC_041218.1:68262957-68266197 GCF_002837175.3 Physeter macrocephalus
AGTGTTCTCATTTCATTCTTTTACATGTAGCTGTCCAGTTTTCCCAGCACCACTTATTGAAGAGGCTGTCTTTTCTCCATTGTATACTCTTGCCTCCTTTGTCAAAGATAAGGTGAACATGCGTGCATGGGATTATCTCTGGGCTTTCTATCCTGTTCCATTGATCTATATTTCGGTTTTTGTGCCAGTACCGTACTCTCTTGATTACTGTAGCTTTGTAGTATACTCTGAAGTCCAGGAACCTGATTCCTCCAGCTCTGGTTTTCTTTCTCAAGATTGCTTTGGCTATTCGGGATCTTTTGTGTTTCCATACAAATTGTGAAATTTTTTGTTCTACTTCTGTGAAAAATGTCATTGATAATTTTATAGGGATTGCATTGAATCTGTAGATTGCTTTGGGTAGTATAGTCATTTTCACAATGTTGATTCTTCCAATCCAAGAACATGGTATATCTCTCCATCTGCTTGTCTCATGTTTAATTTCTTTCATCAGTGTCCTATAGTTTTCTGCATGCAGGTCTTTTGTCTCTATAGGTAGGTTTATCCCTAGGTATTTTATTCTTTTTTTGCAGTGGTAAATGGGAGTGTTTCCTTAATTTCTCTTTCAGATTTTTCATCATTAGTGTATAGGGATGCAAGAGATTTCTGTGCATTAATTTTGTATCCTGCTACTCTACCAAATTCAGTGATTAGCTCGAGTATTTTTCTGGTGGCATCTTTAGGATTTTCTATGTATAGTATCATGTCATCTGCAAACAGTGACAGCTTTACTTCTTCTTTTCCGATTTGGATTCCTTTTATTTCTTTTTCTTCTCTGATTGCTGTGGCTAAAACTTCCAAAACTATGTTGAATAATAATGGTGGGAGTGGACAGCCTTGTCTTGTTCCTGATCTTAGAGGAAATGCTTTCAGTTTTTCACCATTGAAAACGATGTTGGCTGTGGGTTTATCCTATATGTCCTTTATTATGTTGAGGTAAGTTCCCTCTATGCCTACTTTCTGGAGAGTTTTTATCATAAATGGGTGTTGAATTTTATCAAAAGCTTTTCCTGCATCTATTGAGATGGTCATATGGTTTTTCTCCTTCATTTTGTTAATATGGTGTATCACATTGATTAATTTGCATCTATTAAAGAATCCTTGCATTCCTGGGATAATCCCCACTTGATCATGTTGTATAATCATTTTAATGTGCTGTTGAATTCTGTTTGCTGGTATTTTGTTGAGGATTTTTGCATCTATGTTCATCAGTGATATTGGCCTGTAGTTTTCTTTCTTTGTGACATCTTTGTCTGGTTTTGGTATCAGGGTGATGGTGGCCACGTAGGATGAATTTGGGAGTATTCCTCCCTCTGCTATATTTTGGAAGGTTTTGAGAAGGATAGGTGTTAGCTCTTCTCTAAATGTTTGGTAAAATTTGCCTGTCTCAACCACTGTGCCACCAGGGAAGCCCTCCCTTTTTTTCTTGATGAGTCTCGCTAATGGTTTATCAATTTTGTTTGTCTTCTCAAAGAACCAGCCTTTAGTTTTATTGATCTTTGCTAATGTTTTCTTCTTTTCTTTTTCATTTATTTCTGATCTGATCTCTATGATTTCTTTCCTTCTGCTAACATTGGGGGTTTTTTTGTTCTTCTTTCTCTAACTGCTTTAGATTTAAGGTTAGGTTGCTTATTTGAGTTATTTCTTGTTGCTTGAGGTAGGATCATACTGATATAAACTTCCCTCTTGGAACTGCTTTTGCCGTATCCCCTACGTTTTGGGTCATTGTGCTTTCATTGTCATTTGTTTCTAGGTATTTTTTGATTTCCTCCTTGATTTCTTCACCGATTTCTTGGTTATTTACTTGCATATTGTTTAGCCTCCATGTGTTTGTATTTTTTACAGATTTTTTCCTGTAATTGATATCTAGTCTCATAGCATTGTGGTCAGAAAAGGTACTTGATATGATTTCAGTTTTCTTAAATTTACCAAGGCTTGATTTGTGACCCAAGATATGATCTGTCCTGGAGAATTTTCCATGAGCACTTGAGAAAATAGTGTGTTTTGTTTTTTTTTGGAGGGAATGTCCTATAAACATCAATTAAATCAGTCTTGTTTAATGTATCATTTAAAGCTTGTGTTTCCGTATTTATTTTCATTTTGGATAATCTGTCCATTGGTGAATGTGGGGTGTTGAAGTTCCCTACTATGATTGTGTGGCTGTCGATTTCCCCTTTTATGGCTGTTAGCATTTGCCTTATGTATTGAGGTGCATAAATATTTACAATTGTTATATCCTTTTCTTGGATTGATCCCTTGATCATTATGTAGTGTCCTTCTTTGTCTCTTGTAATAGTTTTTATTTTAAAGTCCATTTTGTCTGATTTGAGATTTGCTACTCCAGCTTTCTTTTGATTTCCATTTGCATGGAATATCTTTTTCCGTCCCCTCACTTTCAGTCTGTATGTGTCCCTATGTCTGAAGTGGGTCTCTTGTAGACAGCATATATATGGGTCTTGTTTTTGTATCCACTCAACCAGTCTATGTCTTTTGGTTGGAGCATTCAATCCATTTACATTGAAGGTAATTATCGATATGTATGTTTCTATTACACTTTTCTTAATTGTTTTGGGTTTGTTATTGTAGGTCTTTTCCTTCTCTTGTTTTTCCTGCCTAGAGAAGTTCCTTTAACATTTGTTGTAGAGCTGGTTCGGTGGTGCTGAATTCTCTTAGTTTTTGCTTGTCTGTAAAGGTTTTAATGATTCTGTTGACACTGAATGATATCCTTGCTAGGTAGAGTAAACTTGGTTGTAGGTTTTTCCCTTTCATCACTTTAAATAGGTCCTGCTACTCCCTTGTGGCTTGCAGAGTTTCTGCTGAAAGATCAGCTGTTAACCTTATGGTGATTCCTTTTATGTTATTTGTTGTTTTTCCCTTGCTGCTTTTAATATTTTTCTTTGTATTTAATTTTTGATAGTTTGATTCATATGTGTCTCAGCATGTTTCTCTTTGGGTTTATCCTATATGGGACTCTCTGCGCTTTCTGGACTTGATTGACTATTTCCTTTCCCATGTTAGGGAAGTTTTCAACTATAATCTCTTCAAATATTTTCTCAGTCCCTTTCTTTTTCTTTTCTTCTTCTGGGACCCCTGTAATTCAAGTGTTCGTGCATTTAATGTTGTCCCAGAAGTCTCTGAGACTGTCCTCAATTCTTTGCATTCTTTTTTCTTTATTCTGCTCCCTGGCAGTTATTTCCACCT
>NC_041218.1:68271259-68314573 GCF_002837175.3 Physeter macrocephalus
GTTTGTTTGCTCTTTAGTTCTTCTAGATCCTTGTTAAATGTTTCTTGTATTTTCTCCATTCTGTTTTTGAGATTTTGGATCACATTTACTATCATTACTCTGAATTCTTTTTCAGGTAGGTTGCCTATTTTTTCTTCATTTATTTGGTCTTGTAGGTTTTTACCTTGCTCCTTTGTCTTTAACATATTTTTTTGTCTTTTTTTTTTTTTTTTTTTTTTTTTTAATAGTTGGGACTGTATTCCTGTCTTACTTGTTGTTTGGCCTGAGACGTCCAGTACTGGAGTTCGCAGGCAATTGGATAGAGCTGGGTCTTGGTGCTGAAATTAGGAACTCCAGGAGATGTCACTCCAATTACTTTTCCTTGAGGTCTGAAGTTCTCTGTTAGTCCAGTGGTTTGGACTTGGAGCTCCCATCACAGGAGCTCCGGCCCAACCTCCGGCTTGGGAACCAAGGTCCCACAAGGCAGTTGCTATGGGTTCCTCCCATCCCCTTAACTGTCTGTGGTCCCCCACCAGTGCCTGGTAGGTGCCCTAGTTGTGCAGAGACACGAATTCCACTTCCTCCTAGTCCACCATCTTGACTCCACCCCTCAGTTTTTCAGTGTTTTAATTCCCTTGTATATAATGCCAATTTAGAATCCCTGACCCAAAAGGTAACTGATTACTTCTTGGGTTTTCAATGAGAGACTAGTTGAAAGTTACTTATAGTAATTTAGTTCCTGTTCCTTCGCTTCAAAATAGAAAGAATTCAAGAAAACTCAAATCCATCTGGTGATTGGCTCAGTGCAAACAAATTGTCAGCTAGTATCCTGAAATGGTGAGAGAAAAGACAGTGACTGAAAATAGAGACCGACTCTTTTATCAATTCCTCCAATATAATAATAGATTTTTATAAAAATAACCTTCATTTTTTAATAGAGTTTTAAGATAATTTTCATTATCTTAAATACGATGAGACAGGCAAATATCTGATATGTTATTGAAAGGCATCAAAATTTAATTAAAACATTTTTGGAATTGGAAAAGAAAAATTTTAGTTATCTGTAAATTAACTTTTCCAGAACACTTTATAATCCATATGTATCACATAAAGGCAGTGTCATTATACTAAAAAAACACATATTAGAAAGCAGGATTAAAAAGAATAATCACACCTTGATAGGTTATTTGATGTAATTCAGTAGATAACTTGGATTTCCTGATGTAATTACTCTTGAAACCTAAAAGAAATGTTAGTATTTTAAAATCCAGACACGGTTCAGTACTATTTTGAAACAAACAAACAAGCAAGAAAGCAAATAAAAGAGAACTATGAATCTTCAACTCTAAACTTCAGTGCCTGTGATATAAACAGTAAGTGGTTATGTTACTAACCTATATCTTAACTTTCAAGGTGAAGAAATGTTTTTAAATTTATTTGAGAAACTCAGGTTGAAAAGTAAAGTGGCCTTTTTGAAAGGCAAAGAACACTGTGTGAAGAGACACATTCCAAACTTTGGGTTTCTTTATTCTCTTGATGAAAAGCATTTTATGATTTTTGACTTTTACTAAATTTATACATTTAGCTGTACCTGGGTAATTGATTTCAGGCTGGAATAAGCTCAATTTCTTCCCACTATCATTTAAATGCAGTTGTCATTTTTGTAATTTGTAACTATAATTAATAACTAGATAGAATATTTTTCATAATGTTGAGGAATTAAATAATTAACATCAAATAAATAAGTGTATATGCCAATAAGCCCGAGTCACTTTTTCTTTTTCAGAATGGTTACAATCTTTAGATGACACTGAAATTTCGTGAAGATATGAACAAATTAATTTGCATATATTTTAAAAAGAGTTTTACAGTCACATATGTCTTAAAGCAGAGCCTCTTCCATTGACTTATGCAGTTACCCTGTAGTGAATGTGTGTATAGTAGGATACATGGTAAACTCTAGGTAGGCACAAAACACGCCCTTAAAATCTATTTGAATATATTCAGTGTGTGTGTATGTTTTGATGGGGATATATTTGAATAATCTCAGTGGTAAATAACAAATATTAGTTTTATATGAGAGCTAGCATATGTTTCAAAACTTGTTTACCCTCCTCACATATTTATAATATCTACCACCTTATCCCCCCATCTCCCTCTCAGTCTCAGCAGATAATCTTTACTAGAAAACAGTTTGGCAATTTCTTATATAAAGACAAACATACACTTCCATTTTAACCCAGCAATCCTACTCCTGGAATTTTACCATAAAAGATTGAAAACTTATGTCCACACTAGAAAATGTGCCTGAATGATGATTGTAGCTTTATTTTTAATAACCAAAACCTGGGAACGGCGCTTATATTCTTCAGTGGGTGAATGAATAAACAAATTATGGTTCCTTCATACAGTGGATGTTTTTCCTTAGCAAAAAAAGAAACAAATTATTGATAAACAACTTGGCTGGATCTCAAGTGCATTGTGTTGAATGAAAAACAAAAAGAAAATCTCAAAGGTTACATGTTGTACGATTCCATTTATATTAGATTCTTGGTAAGACAAAATTATAGTCATGGAGATGAGATCATGGACTGCCAGGGGTAAGGATGAGGAGTGGAATTTGTGACTATGAAAGAGTTGCCTGATGGAGTTTCTTTGGGGTGATGGCTCAGTTTTGTTTCCTGATTTGGGGTGGTATTTACTTTAATCTACATATGTGATAAAATCTGAATGAATTATATACGATTGTTGAAATCTAAGTAAGCCTGTAGTTTAGTTAATAGTAATGAACCAATGTCAATTTCCTGGTTTTATTTTCTTTTAATTTTTATTTTTTATTACTTTATTTTAAAATTTTTACTGGAGTATAGTTGCTTTACAATGTTGAATTAGTTTCTGCTGTATAGCAATGTGAATCAGTTATACATATACATATATCTGCTCTTTTTTTAGATTTCCTTCCATTTGAGTCACCACAGAGCACTGAGTAGAGTTCTCTGTGCTATACAGGAGGTTCTCGTTAGCTATCTTTTTTATATATCGTAATATTTATATGGCAATTCCAATCTCCCAATTCATCCGACCCCCTTGCTTCCCCCCTTGGTAACTATAAGTTTGTTATAGTGACTCTCTTTCTGTGACTCTTTTTCTGCTTTGCAAATAAGTTCATCTGTACCATTTTTCTAGATTCCACATGTAAGCAGTATTTTACGATATTTGTGTTTCTCTTTCTGACTTAACTTCACTCTGTATGACAATCTCTAGGTCCATCCACGTCACTGCAAATGGCATTATTTCATTCCTTTTTATGCCTGAGTAATATTCCATTGTATATATGTGCCACATCTTTACCCATTCTTCTGTCAGTGGACATTTAGGGCGCTTCAATGTCCTGGCTCTTTTAAATACTGCTGCAATGAACATTGGGGTGCATGTATCCTTTCTAATTATGGTTTTCTCCAGGTATATGCCCAGAGGTGGGATTGATGGGTAATATGGTAGCTCTATTTTTAATTTCCTTGTTTTAATAATCATACTTTGATTATGTAAGATGTTGTCAGTTGGGAGAAGCTGGCTGAATGATATGCAAGAACTCTTTACTACATTGTTTTGCAACTGCTCTGTAAATCTACAGTTATTTCAAAAATATATATATATTTTTAATTAGTAGCTTTCCCATAGCACTCTCTCAATGTCTTACTACCAGGCATAACACAAGTCTTCTGACACCCGCACCCATACTGTTTTCCTTCTATCCTGTTATAATAGGAAGCACTCCTCTTTCCATTTAAGAGCAGACTCTTCAAGTGGGCTTTGCATCCCATCTCTGTACAACTTATCAGCAATCTTACCCTATTTATTATTGTACACACATTTTTTTCTCAGCTGGTTCGTTCTAGTGAATTTGTTAACTTGCTCAGAATACCTACCCTTTAAAAAAAGGTATTTCCTTCATTTGTCCTCACATTCCTTTCCATGCTATCAGTTTTCTCCCCATTTTCAAAGCCAAACCTCCCAAATACGTATAAATGTGTCTACGCTCACAGGACCTACTTCCTGACCTACCATTTTTACTTCAGCCTACACTAGTGCATATGGGAGGTTCAATGATCATGGGAGGAGGGACTCATAGAGGGTGATTATAAAGAACATTCACACCAATAAATCCAATGGACTTCTTCACACTGCTTACCGTAGGTCTCATTTTATACTTCTTTATGTGACTATTTGATTAATATCTATCTTGTCACTAGACTGACACCAGAGATTATCTTTTATCATAACAGTACTCTTGTTACTTTATCATAACAGTACTCTTGTTATTTTATCATAACAATACTCTTGAACGTGGTAGGTAATCAATTGTCTAAGCCTAAAATTAGCATCTATACATAATCGTGCAAAAATATGCTTCTCTAGCTCAGAATTTTTTTACTCCAGTGAAATATATACACTTTAAAATATCCACTTGGCAAAGTCAAGTGTATCTCATGATGTATGTTCAATACTGAGCTCAATATCTTTTCCCTAAAACTTACTCATGCCCAGTGCTCCTCCATTTTAAGGAATAGCACCTCCATGCATCCAGTTACACAAGCCTGAAATGTAGGCATGATTCCTGCATTTATGAACTATAATATCCAACATGTCTTCAAGTCTTACAGATTTTATTTCTTAAATATTAATTAAATGCAGCTCTCCTTTTCCTGAAATGCCAACATATTGTGTCACCTATCATTTCTCATTCAAATGGCAAGTTCCTCCTAATTAGTCTTTCCACTTCCACACACTGGTGTATGTAAATATACTAATACATATTATATTATGTATATACCAGTATCATATGTGATACAATATATTTTGACATGTATTATATAATAACAATGTGTAACTGTATGTTATATATAATAGTATATTATATACATATACATTAATATGTACAAGTGGAAAAACCTGTTCTTATTCATAAATATATTTATGTATGGATGCTTACCCAAATAAGTCCTGAGTATAGCCACCAAACCATGACTGAGTTCCTCTGCATAAGACAGTGTCTGAGATATATGAAATATCACAAATGTCCATGACATATTTTCTGTCCTCAAGGTCTTCAGTCCTAAATTGTGCTCTGGGTTATCTTACTCACCTTTCAGGGAATCTGTTTTCAGTTTACTTGTCACTCTCCTTTATCCATGATAATTCTGACAATTTTTCTTATTTTGAGGGGCTGAATGTGTCTCCCCAAAATTCATATTTTGAAGTCCTAACCTCCAGTAACTTGGAATGTGACTATATTTGGATATAGAATTTTTAAAGGGGTAGTTATGTTAAAATCAGGTCATGAGGGTGGGCCATAATCCAGTATGACTAATGTCCTTATGAAGAGATTAGGACACAGGTACACACAGGAAAGACCGTGTGTGTACACAGGGAGAAAATGGACATCTCCACACCAAGGAGAGAGGCCTTAGTAGAAACCAACCCTGTCAGCACCTTGATCTTGGACTTCTAGAATCCAAAAGTACGAGGAAACACATTTTTGTCATTTAAGCTACCAAGCCTGTAGTACTTTGTAGGGGACCCCTAGTAAATGAGTACATTGGCCCTCTCTCTCAAGGTCCTTACTGTTAATATTTCAGCATGCTTTGCAACAAGGCTGCCTTAAGATTTTGAATAACAATAACTAAAGCTTGATATTGGCGTCAACATTTAAATAATTGTGTATACCGCACCTTATTAATCTACGCACAAACCCGAGGATGCCAGTGCTTTATCTTCTTTTTTCACCAGTTACATTTCCCTGAAGTCTCTCAGTTAGCAAGTGATGGAGCCTGGATTAAAATCCAGGGTGTCTGATTCTTAAGTTTATGAGTATTTAAACGATTGCCTGAATATTACACAAACGGTACAGTGAGCAGCTTAGAATTAGCTGTAATTGGCTTTCATCACAAAAAATGGTTAACACAATAGGCTTCTTTTATTTGTTCTCATCAAGGAGTTCAGATGTGCATGTGTGGGGCTGTGTGTAAGTCTGTAGCCTCTGGTGACTAGCTGAAACATTTACAATCAATCGGAATCAAACACTTCGCAATAGTATTATTCTCCAAATGATGTTCATTAAGTGAGCTTTTCTTCTCTCACAACGTAAAATAATCTTGTTTTGCAGAAATAAACAAGAACAGTGGCATGGGGATATTCAGACAAGATTCCACCACAGAAAACAGAATGTGGAAGTTGTTAGCCTGTTTTGCCTGTATAAGCTGTTATGATACCTTGTGTTTAAAATCACAGTCTGGTAAAATCAGCTTACCAGCAGCATGGATACTGAACTCAACATCCTGATACCCTCCCACTAAGGTGCTATTAGACGCTATGCAGCAATGACTTGAAATTCACAAATACCCTATTTGTCAGTAATACATTTTTGTCTATTCAAAGCAGGGCTTATGTATGGGATCTACTAAGGTAAAAATTATACTTCTAAGGCATTTTTATAGGAGAGTATATTTTCTTGTTTATTAATAAAAGGCATTCTTTCCAAAGGGATATTTTTCTTTTCAGTTTCACGTTAACCTAGTTTTGAAAAAATATTTAATATTGTGAAGTTTCCTCAAAGTCTCAGAATTAAAGATCATTGTGAAGATCGGTAAATGTAATTAGGGTTTTGCCATTAGATCAAATATCCATTACGTGCTTTTTTTCATATTTAGGACTATTATAAATGCGAGTCAATAACCTCATTTTATTATGCATCAATATTTGTTCAACAAGCTTCTTGGGATGTTACCATATCTGTAGGTTTTCTGTGAAGTAAAAGAATGAAGCAGTTCAGAAAGTCCTCAAGGGGCTTATAGTCAATTTATAGAAACAGTACACATATAAAGTAATTATTGAGCACATGACTATATTTAGGTGTATCAAATTAGGTATTATAGCATGATATTTTCAAAATTAAAGTTAATAAATAAAGATTCAGGAGTTCATAAAATGGTACAGTCAACATTTGTCTGGCTTATAAATCATTTAATTTAAAGAAACTCTTTTAATACATCACTGTCATTTGACCTTTTTTTTAATGATAAACATAGATTTTTTACAGGGTTTTATAGGCCTTTGTTTGCAATGTCATTAACTATGCTTATTAGCCAGCCAAGAAAATCCTTAATATGTGGCCTTAGTATATGGAAGTCCTAAGTCATTACACGTCAATGATTATCCCCAAAGGCTCTTCAAACAATGGTTCCAATTTCTCACCCAAGGAAGCACTGCCTGCTTAACAGAGGAAAACAAAAAGCTATACATAGAGTTTTATATTCCCATCCATAATTTATTTATTCTTATTTAAACCATTATTATATATGGCTGGGTAAATAGAAGTATGGTGTGATGGATGGATGGATGGATGGATGGATGGATGGATGGATGGATGGATGGATAGATAGAAAAATTTACTAATCAGGGAACTATCCCTTCAAGAGTTTTGGAGTTTGGTTATTGCCTGGCCCCAGTCTGAGGAAGTCAGTCTCTCCCATCATGCATTTTATTAATATTCTTACATCATTGTGATGTAGATCTCTACTTGGTGAGCTCTTACTTCACATGTTCTGTCAGAAGAATAGTATTTTATCTAATATCTATCTATCTATCTATCTAACCTTCATTATACAGAATAAGATGAGACAGAAAAATTTCCTTTGTTCTGTTAAAAAAAAAAAAATTGGCCCCCATGTTGTTTCTGAAAGTTACTCTATCATAATTCATTAGTATAGTCACAAAAGTACAGACAAGAGCTTGCTGTGCAGCTGCTACCTACTTCTTAGTTGCTTCAATAATCTTTATATATGATAAATTTAAATACCAAGTTTGCAGCTATCCGAAAAATTTAATTATGAACCCAAATTCTTGAGTTTACAAGTTGACTTTTTAACTTAATTGTCCACTAATAAAAGTAATGAATTTTTACATTAGGGAAAATGGATCACAGTAGTCACATATATGAGTTTTTGCTTCAGGGAATTTGTTGAAAATAATTACATTTTATATCAAGAGAAACATTCTCACACATACACGCACATATCTATCAGTGAGTATCACACATTTGTACAGAGAAATATATGTCAGAATATTTTATGACTGTTGTGAGTTTTTGTCTTGAGTTGTCTTGAATTTTTCAGTGAATATACTGTAGACAAAATATATTTTACGGACTGTTTTTAAAATTTTTAACCTGAACATAATTTACGTAGTTGGTGGCAAGAGGCTGCATTATTATATTTCTCATTACTATATTTGTTTTCAGTTCTTTTCTTTAAAAATCCTGGGTTTCTAAAGGCAACTTGTACCTTATTCCTCTTTTACACCTAGACTCTATCTTGTGAATCTTGAAAGACTGGCTGTGGATCACACATGACTGATAGCTGACTTATAATTACAGTTTACCATTGGTAACTCTCTTGAAGAGCTCTTGATCTGAGAAGACCAAAGTGAATTCACCCTATGTCTGGGCATCAAATCAGAACCAAAGAACACATTTATACCCACAATACCCACAATATTTCATGTGTGCTTCCTAAACTTTTCTAAGCAAATCAATGTATGTCTTGCATGGCTTTTCATTAAAAAAAAAAAAAAAAAAAACTTTTAAGAAAGAATATTATCCAGAATCACACCCTAGTAGTAATGATACCTCTCATATTGATCTACATACTTTTTTTACTTAAATTATAGGTATAATAGATTTTTTAAGAACTAAACTAGTGTTTCTAAATGTCTGATGACACTTTGGGTTGAAATTCTAGTTGAACTACTATATAAGTCATGCTTTTTGTTCTGGTTGAAAATGGCACAGTCTCAGAACTCAAGAGTTTAGCATTGCAAAATATTTATTACACACGCTAAAAAGGAAGAAAAATACTTGTTTTATACTTTTAATCAAATATAAAAATATATGTAATTTACTTTATAACAATTTAAAGATGTCTCTTGGTCAATTTCTGGTGTACAGAAATTTTTTTTTGAAATGATTTTTTTGAACTGATCTATCCACTAAATGGAAATAAACTCTCAGTGGTAATGTATAATGTTGTCTATCTAATTAAACGAAGTTTGGTATGACTAGCAAAACTAAGAGTTAATTCAAACAAGAAGCCTATCAGATGAAAGATATATATGAAAAAAAAAGTTTGATTGAAAAATCGAGTTCAAAAACTTAATATTTATCCAAATACTATAAGATAGAAAAACAAGAATTTTGGGCATTTCAAGAATTTGGAGTTAAATACACATACATATGCACATACATCCCTTGGGATTTCTATGAGAACATTTAACAAAATTATTGTAACTCTCAATAAATGGCTGGACAGCAGAAAACAGGTGATAGGAGTGAATTTTTTGGTATCCTTTTGTTTTTGCTAGATTTTTGGCACTTTACCCTCACCTGGAAGTTCTCTTCCTGTAAATTTTAGTAGAGGTACACCAAAAGTTCTCTCTTTATATTAAATATTTTTCTAATCAATCTTCTCTCCACTAGTCACAAAAAAACTTTTTTTCTTAATATACTGATTACTATCATTCTTAGGGGAGACACCTTTAAAGAGCATAGGACAGGAAGCCTTCATATCTTTGCTGCACATTAGAATCATCTGGTGAGCTTTTATAAGTCTCAAAGCCCAGGTCATACCTTATAACAATTAAATTAGAAGATCTGGAGAGTGAGAATCAGATATCATTATTTATTTATTTTTTTTAAGAAATTTTCAGTGAATACCCACTTCAACAAAATTTAGGAACCACTGTTCTCATTTTAGTCCTACCTTTATTATCTTGATGAAGTTAGATAAATTAATATCATTAGGCCCCAGGTTCCTTATCTGTGAAATGAGGGTTAGTGTGTTCAGTGATGGTGGTGACAGGAGTTACTAATGCATTTTCCTTTCCAGATACAACCCACTTTATACCTCTAGAACATGGATTACAAAAGCAGGTAGATCCCATCTCTAGTTCCAGAATAGATCCCAGATTAGAGAAGGAATCTAAAATTCCATCTCTAAAAATATTTATATGGATCCTGCTTCTTCATTGAAAAATGTTTCTATTTACTCAGCTGTAACTGTTCATGTCCGTCCACCAATCCTCAAATTGTGCAATACTTCAGAAGAAAAGTGGGATGGAGGTAGGCAGACAGAATCTCAAAGGGCACTTCAGGTGAGGGCAAGAGCACCAGCAAAAGCAGGAATATGGAGAGCGGTCAAGAAAATACTCCATTTTGAGTGGAAGCCCAGTTTCAGGGGCAAAGGCATTTGCAAGAAAAATGGAAGTAAAATAGTTGTATTTGACATTTATTCCTTGTGAAAGAATTTTGGTTTTGCTTTCATATTCTTTTCTAGAGGTAATAAAATTCAAAATGATGGCCATCAAACCAAGTAATTTTACCAGTGGTAAAATATGAACAGGAAAATTAACAAATATGCCCCAATATTATGAAATGTTAAATGATTTTTCTGATGTGAGTTGAAGTTGAATTATATCGTATAAATGATACCACATGATAAATGAGGAAATATCAGCATAAAATAGAGTTGTTACCAAATAATCTGAAATCCAAATGTGTAAAAACTATTTCAACTTGGCCTATGCCTTCCTTCAAAATCTGCACTTCTTTAACAGAAAATAAGAAATATGAAGAATTTATGGAGTAAATCTACTGACATTTGAGACCAAAGTGATTCTATTTAATATCGTTGCTATTTCCATTTGCCATTAATTACCATGTAACTTTAACTTTGTGAATTTTTGCAGACTTTTTTTTTTTTTTTTTTACAAGTGAAGCACTTGCTGCTTCAAAAATGATTATTTTGTAATCTGATTATTCACAGCTTGCTAATTTGTAATTGGGCTTTTACAACTAGAAAACCTCCAGATTTCAGAAAAACTAATTTATTTTTTTCTTTGGGTAATTGTAGTGTTCACACGAAGCAGTGGAGTGAGATGATTTCTAGTGTGTTTTGTGCAGTGTTCTGGAACCAGTAAAATATATTATTGATTGCCTAATGAAAAGCACCATGTTCATACAAATTTACTGTGTCTGGGCAGGGATATAACTGCTACTTTTATTCTGTTTAGGGAATCACCTGCCATTTTACCAAGGTCTATCAGTACATATCAAGTGGGTCTTAAATTAGGTTGAGGTTACCTACAGGGCACTTTGTAAGGTGCCCTTATCCTTTTCCTTTCCTGCAGAGCTACCCACTGCTTCTAATTTAGCCAAAGATCATCAAAATTAATTATGACTGAGTGGTATTATAATGGAAGCAAAGTACAAGTCAAGCACCGTTGACTTTCTTGAAATTATGGAATAGAATTATATATTTTACTAAACTACTATTGAAGGCTTAAGCAAACTGTATAGGCAGATTGGATTTGCTGATTTAAAAATCAGAATTTAAAGAAAACATTTAGAAAAAAGTGCAAAGAGACCTAGGCCTGCCAAGATCAAATGAAAACTGTTATAAGATAAAAATATTCTCATTTTATTAAAAATTTTGACCAGTGATCTCAAAGTACAGTCAACACTGAGTTGCCACAGTTGGGAGACAAAAAAGTATGAGATTTTTGTCATTGGCTTCCATGAATGCATAATCTACTAGCCTTTGTATGACACTAGGTACAGTCAAGTAAGAATGTAAAATAGTATTTGTATCAGTCAGAAAAATGTAACTTATTCTATTGTAACAAATATCACCTAAATCTCTGTGCTGTTAGACAGCAAAGGTTTATTGCTCACCTGTGCTACGTATGCAATGCAGGTTTCAGGAAGCTCTGCTCAGCATAGTTAATCCAGAACCCAGGCTATGTAAGAATGAAAGAGAGTTCCAAAAGGTAATGTACTGGCACTTAAATGCTCCTGCCCAGATGTGGCGCCTATCTCTTCTTCTCCTACCTCATTGACATGTCCCTATTACAGGGGACAGTTCTGCAAATGGGCAGAATAATTAATAGTTATTGAAGAATGTTAATGACTACTAGAGTGCTTAAGGATTAAATCAAATGAGAGGTACCAACTTGAGAGGTACCAACTGCTGTGTGGGAAAAAACACAATAGAAACATTAAACCCTATTGTCATTCTTCAACCAAAAAACTGATGGACATCTACATTGTCCTAGATAGTGCCTTCACATACTTCAAATGAATAAGAAGGTACATATAGCATACAATTATAAAACAGTGTGTTGCTTATATTATAAAAACCAGTTCATAAATACTGCTGAAAGTAAAATGATCTTCTCTTATAAAACTGCACTGATGCTTTTGTGGACAATGTCATTCATTGTTCTAGCTTGTGGTGCCAAGAGCACATTTCCCCATGCTCTAGATTTTGGAGGAGATGGAATAGACCTTTACACAGCTCCATGGCTATAATGAGAGACATTTAAAGGGTGGATGTGGGAGGGAGAAAGTAAAAAATGAGGTTTCTAGAGAATAGTTAAATTTGTGAATCTTTTCCTAGAATTACACTGAAAATTAATGTCTGTTACAGTACCGTAGACAGCACAAACCCTAGTGATGTTTTCAGAGGGGAGCCTGAGGCCACGTTGTAAAATGCTGTAATTGCTTTACACGTGGTAGTTATATAGGTGGATTGGTTTGTATGTTTGTGTGTTGGTTTGCTTGATTTAAGTAAATAGATGTTATTTTCATCCTCGGATATAGCCTCCCTTCTTTCATCTCCCAATGTCTGGTATTCCAATCAGGGTTCCTCTCTAGCTATAATCACTACAGACAATGTATGGGTCTTTGAGTACATAAAGTAGTTACTGAAGAGTGATTTGGTTAGATCTTAAACATGCCTATTGATTTACTCTTGTGTATCCTGAGCAGTTTTTCAAATTAGCTTTTGTGGAGGAGCAGGAGGAGGTCTCTGTAGTTGTTGGGATTTGGGGAAAGATCAATTTGTGAAAGGTAAAGAAATGAAGATTTAAAATGGAGTGTGTTGGGACAATAACAATTGTGCTACTAGGAACAGTTTGTTTCTCCCTTTCCTTCTCTATTCTCTTGTACCTATGATGTGATTGCTTAGTACCTCGACAGAACACTCTAGATGGAGTAAGAATAAAAAGAACTCTGTAACATAAGAGGGTTCCAACACCTCCTGACAGAAGGGTAAGAAGGAGGTCCTATATGATGGTGCTGTAGAAGAAATTTCTATAGGTAGCAGGCAAGGGTTGTGCCCTGGGATGAACTGTAGCCCTGCCAAAATTCATGTCTCTCCAGAACCTCAGATTATGACCATATGTGGGAATGGGGTCTTTCCAGATGTAATTAGTTAAGTTAGGATGAGGCCATACTAGAAAGAGTAGGCCCTAAATCCCATATGATTGGTCTCCTTATAAGAAGAGGAGAAAATCAAGACAGACTGAGACACACAGGGGAAAAGGCCATGAAATGATGGAGGCAAAGATCAGAGTTATGATGACACAAGCCAAGAAACTCCTGAAGTCACCAGAAGCTTGGACTATGCAAGGAAGGATCTTTCCCTAGAGCCTTCAGAGGGAGCGTGGCCCTGCTAACATCTCGGTTCAGACCTCTAGCCTCCATAACTGCAAGAGAAAAAATATCTTTTGTTTTAAACCACCCAGTTTGTCAAACTTTGTCATGGCAGTCCTAGGCAAATAATACAGGCAGATATTTCTGGTTAAGTAGTTTGTGTAAATCAGTGGCTAATTCCATTTTTATTTTATTTTATTTTATTTAAAAATTTTTTTTGAATTACATTTTTTTTTGGCCATGCTACACGGCATGTGGGATCTTAGTTCCCTGACAAGGGATCAAGCCCGCAGCCCCTGCATTGGAAGCGCGGAGTCTTAACCACTGGACCACCAGGGAAGTCCTCCATTTTTTAAAAAGAATCTCTCACTTCTTTGCTAAGTTCTTATGATGGTTAGGTCTATTTATTGATTGATGTAGTACTGCTGTATGTGTGTGTTGCCTGTGCATGGTTGAAAGACAATGTATAAATTTTCATAGTACATCTAATAGGTGGCTTTATGTATTATTGGATAAAGTCTATGAATGGTACAAATGAGCATTATGAAAACAAAGATTTACTATCTTAATAGTAAAAATCAAATAACATAAGAGAAGGAGTACTAGAGTAAGGGTGAAAAGACTTGGGTTCCCATGTTGCCACTACCATTTATATAAGTGTGACTCTAGACAAACAACTACAGTTTTCCACACCTGTAACCAGATAATAAAAATTCCAGGCTTTCTATCAAATAAAAAAATTTGAGGAATAAATGAGTACATTTGAACTACTTTATTAAAGTATCATAATATGAAAGATATTACATTTATGAGAAGATTGTTTAAGAAAAGTCTCACATACAATGTGTGGATATCACATTTGCAAACGATATTTTCTCATACGATAGCAAATCACTGTTCAACCCAGTGCTCATCTTAATGGCTTAGAGAGGAGCTTATCAGGGGCAAAATTTATTTTAATAATTCAGGGTGTCATTTCCACAAAGTCATCTAGAACCATTTTGCAGACCTGAGAGCAAGGGGATGAGTGGCATCTGGCCTGTAATTTGTAACTGATTGGCTTCACAGGCCACGACATTTGCAAGTCTCTGCAAACATCATAGAAATCTCTCTCAAAAGTTCTGTATCAGTAATGAGAGCTCGTCTTTCCAGTCTGTTTTTTAGGAAGAATGAAGATTGTGGTGGCGTTGTACAGGCATTGTCTAGGAGAATGAATGAGATGACAGCCTGGTCATCTGGGCACTCTGTTGATCATAGAGAGAGCAGTTTTTATTGTTCATTTTTAGACTTTTATCAAACCCCATAGACAACATGGTAAAGGGGAGAAAGGCAAGTGATATCAGCATGCACGCAGAATTAACAAAATTTGGACATACTAGTACTTTTCAAAAGATAATTTGTCTCCATTTCCATCATTCTGTGTGTACCACTGGCATCTTGACACCTGCAGATTTTGGCTGGGCCTGTATTGAGCAGATGTGCACTCCATCACACTGGGTGTGGTTGTCAGGCACTGCGCTTCCCTTCACAAGCTGTACCCCGCCTCCCCCAGGAAAGAGCTGAATGTTGCCATTTATCCTGTGTATTTCTATCAAATCATACTCTGCATGTCATTTCTGCTCATTAATATGATAATTAGAAAATTTATCCTCTCCACCCCACCCTTTTAAAATCTAGGATTCGGTATCATTTACTTCCCTTTCCCCCCCCCCCCCAAGTTATTCCTTTTCATTGTGCACTGATGGGGAATTGTAAAATGCGACAGAGGGAGTGAGAAATAGATGAAATATCTCATTGGTTAAAATCTCAACGATGGCTATTTAATATATTTAATAACATGGAGAAAATTAAGTGCCACTTAATGTTAACTGGATTTTACTCAAAATGTAATTCTTTATGTTCTTTGTAACTTGGCTTCAACTTTATAGATACTATTTGCTTCATGCATTATGGATTTTAAATATATACTTAAAACTAACAGTAGATCATTAAAATATAGAAATATTGATATTATTAGCTAAACTTGAGTATCCACTAGGAGGAACTGAGTACTTTATCAAGAATATATGAGATTAATGTTTTTAAATATTTAATAAAATATTATCGGTATATTGGGATTAGTACTGATAAAAGTGAAATTAAGTTGCGATACGTTGAATGTCATTATGATTACATAATAACTTGGGAACTAGAAGTACAGAATGAATACCATTGTATGATTACAGCTAATTAAATTACTAAGGGCTTTGAAGAAACGAAAACAAAACAGTTTATGTGTGATTTTTCACATCAAAGATTCATGTGAATTTGTCTTCTTTCTTGAAAATGAAGCTGCTTTATAGCCAGTATGGTAAAAATAGATCTAAAAGTAGGATATAGAGAAATACAAAGCAGAATATTGTAATATACTAAAAAAAACCATATAGGTGTGAGGATATGAAGACTGTCGAGAACTAATTTTACCTGGGACGGTGGGAGTGCATAAAAATGCCTCACTTTGTTTATTTCCTATATAAGTTGCAAAAATGTGGCATGATGTATGGGAGAACTGGTCAGTCATGATGACTATGAATGAATTATATTTTAAACAAAAATATAGTTTGCAGTTACGGCTTATATTCAAGAGCAGCCTTGGAGATGGCAAACCGATTGGCCGATTTTAGAATTCCTCAGAAATTCTGTTCACAGGTTTGATTCAAAATGCACCTAGCATCATTAACAGGGTCTCCTTTTGAATGCTGTGGATTCTGAAATTCTTTCCTTGCACAGGAATGGCACAGAAGGTACACGATGATTTAAAAGTATTTGGCTGTGTCTAGGACAGGCTGAGGCAGTGAGGATGAATGATTGAAAGGGCCAGCTATGGAGTCAGATGGGCTTAGGAGCACATGCCTGTTCTTCTGCTTACCACCTGGGTGACCTTAGACAGTTTATTAACCTGTCGACACTGTATCATAAGGTTGCTGCAGAAATTAAATGCTTAGTTTAGTATTTAGTATATAGAAAATCATCAACAAATAATGACTTTTACTATTATTGTTTTCGTTGTTACCTGACATCAATCTGCCTACAAATATTTATTAATCAGTTCATTCATTTAAGACAATGATACTGTTTATTAAGGACTAACTCTATTTTAAGTACTCTACTAGGTACTGTGCTAGTTATTAACTATGCAATGAGCAAGCAACTCTTAATTTTGCCTATACTCTTGTAAGTTCCTTACAAGTTCCAAATTCCATGGTGACTTAAATGAATCTAAGAGTAAAAGATTCATGGCCTAGATCACAGGTATTAAACAATATGGTTAGAAGCCCTGAATTAAAGGAACGAAGGAACTGAGCTTCTCTTAATGAAGTTCTCTTTTGTTCCAGGGAAATAGAGAAAATCGGGTCTCTATTCTAAAATCATTACTTGAGATCCCAGGATTTATACTTAAGACCTTAATCAGAAAAAATATTAATATATTAAAAATATATAGTATATGAATATTATATTTTATGAATATTACATATGTATAAACATGTATGTGTATCTTTGTATCATACATACACACAAACATATATTAGTCTTAACATATATTAATTCCAAATATTCTGATTTACAAATCATTTATTAAAATAATAAATCCATTAGATGGCAAATAATGAGCACACTGAAGTTTCATTTGTTAAATAGTTCTACAAATATGTAGTGATTGCCTCCTATGAGTTGGACATTCTTCTGATGACCTGAAAATAGAGCAGTGAACGAAACTAACTCTCTGCTCTCGTAAAGCATATATTGTAATGGTATATTCTAATGGACAATAGATCAAAAGTATTTAAATACATACATAGGCTAACAGGTAAGTGCTTTCAGAAAAAAAAGTGTCAGGAAAGGAGAAAGGGAATGATGGGAGGGGTGAGGTGGGTTGCTGACTTACTTAGGAAGACATCTATGATAAGGTGAAATTTGGCCAGATAATTCAAAGAAATGAGAAATGCAGGTAGTCATGAGGGTATCTGGGAGAAGGGCATTCCTGGTAGAGGAAAGAACCAGTGAGTGTCTTAACAAAGGAGTCCAAGGAGAACAGTGGTGATGAGGTCAGAGTGGCTAATGACATTCAGATTATGCAAGGCCTCATAGGGCAATGGAAGGACTGTGGCTTTTATTCTAATTGAAACGGTGAACCCATGAAGGCTAAAGCGTTGAAATATCATAACATGACTTAATTTTTACCATTTACATATTTTCATTTTTATCTTTTTTTTCTGTTTATTAAGATATTATTTACATGTAAAAATCATAAAATGTAAGGATACAGATTTATTAATTTTGATCATTTTAGATGAGTGTAACTACCACCACAACCATCATATAAGGTTGTTCCCCTACAAACTGAAATCAAACAAAACAGGTAGGTACTGATCTACATTCTTCCCTCAAATTTATGGACTAGTAATGATAGCTAGAATATATAAAGAATTTCACAATTCAACAATACAGTAACAATCACCTAGTAAAAAATAGATTAAAAACTTGAATAATTCATCAAAGATACAGAAAATTAAAATAAGTACATAAACAGAAGCCCAGCTTCCTTAGTTACAGTGTTAGGAAAATGCAAATTAAAACCACAAGAAAAAAAAAATCTATACTTATTATTGGTTTGTTCTTATACATTGGTGGATAGAATTCCATGTGTTTTCTTTTGTTTTCATCAATTCAGCAGTTGATGGACATTTGGGTTTTTCTAAATTGGGGCTATTATGAATAATGTCTCTAGAAATATTCACATATAAATATTTGTATGAACATAGGTTTCATTTATCTTGAATGGATGCTTAGGAGGGAATTATTAGGTCGTATGGTAAATTTCTGTTTAACTCTTAGAGAAAATTCCAAAACGTTTTTTCAAAGTGATCGAACTATTTTATAATCTCACAACAATGCTTGAGGGCTCCAGTTTTTCCACATCTTTGCCAACACTGTTTAAACTGTTTTTAAATTATAGGTTCTGTTAGTTTTCTATAGCTGCATAACACATTACCACAAATTCTGTAACAAATTTTATTATGATTCTCTTTTATGTGCTGAGTAGTTTTTAATCTCATTGTTTTGAAGACTCTCCTTTTGCTGTAGGCTTTCACCAGTTTAACCATGATGTGCCTACATGTAAATCTCTTTGTCTGTATCCTTTGTGGAGTTTGATAAGCTTAGTAGGTATATATATGAATGTTTTTAATCAAATTTGACATGTTTTTAGCCATTATTTCTTTAAAACATTTTTTTGCCTCTTTCTCTCCTGTACTTTTATTTAAGAGCATAGAGCACTAAGCAACTAACTCTGCCAGGCGCAATTAAGGAAGATTTCAGTTAGATGGTGACTATAAAGTGTATTAAGCCAAACTACAGTACACTGGATACTTAGAGATACTTATCAAGGAAGAGTGGTGAAACTTAATCTCAGAAATTTAATAATCTATTGAGAAAAGCAAGTAAATGATACATATTTTACAAATAAAATCCAAGGAAAGGAACACATTGAATAAGTGTGGTTGAGATAAATAGAAGAAATCTTCTTTGATTAGTGGATGTATAATAGGAATGCCAATATAATATGTTAAAATATCTACTAAATCTACAACATTTTGTGAATTTCAAACTTAAGTAAATGCCAGTAAATATATATTTATTCAGGTTCATAATAAATTTAACTGATACATAGTATTTTATTAAAAAGTTTAACTTTGATGGTAGATATATAATCCAAACACTACTTGAAGAATTTCCAAATTACCCTTTCCTGTGTTAGATTAGAATATATCATAATCTGAACATTCACTCACATACTCATTTTTAGTTATATATAAAAGCATATTTAAAAATTTTATATAAAAAGAGCTGCCATGTTTCCTTATATACAGATGTATTAGGTCCTGACTAAGAGGAGGAATAAAATGTTTCCAGGGCCTATGAAAAATGAGGGAGAAATTACTTTTGCATACATTACTGGTGCTTTTGTATAATTATGTAATATAACCAGATTCTTAATTTAAATTTAATTCATCAGAACATTCTCCTTGATTTTCAGTTAGCCTGAAATATAATCTGACATTTGGTTATTTAGAAATTAGTTTTTTCCCTACTATAGAACAGAGATAATAAGCCTTCCCATTCTCTCCCAATTTACATACCACACTGTCCTGTATAAATTTTTCCAAGAATAGAAAATCTTCCAAAAGGAAGATATTGGCTAAAAACTACAAATCCACTTTTTAAATGGAGCCATTATCAAATATAGCCTTCAACTTTAAGTCAACTTTTATAAAATTATTATCTCCATTTAAAATCTTGCCATACTTAAAAAAATGAAATAAAAATTCTATGACCTATATGACATTTTTCTTTAATATGTAAATATGTTGATTTTAAAAATTAAAATGCTTACTGAAGTGGATGATTGTTATATAGTCCACTGTATAGTTCAGAATGATTGGACTCACCTTTGATGAATAAATCCACCAAACGTATTGTTGCTAATCTCTGTTTCAAGACAATAGTGTTGATAATAAATCAAGATAAATCTTAATGGGATGGGAGGGAGAAGCAAGAGGGAGGAGATATGGGGATATATGTATATGTATAACTGATTCACTTTGTTATAAAGCAGAAACTAACAGACCATTGTAAAGCAATTATACTCCAATAAAGATGTTAAAAGAAAGTAAAAACATAAATACAAACGAATTCACACAGAAAAAAATAAAATATGTCATGAAAAAAATAAATAAAAATAAAGATCTCTAAAAAAACAAAACAAAACAAAAAGTTACATCTTAATGAAATAAACAGAAAGGGAGGCAGTTAGCTTCAGGTGAATGATTTGAGCTAAATGACATTTTAGTTGACTAAACAGAAATGAAAGGTGGCTTCACACCTTCTGGAGAAAGACTGTTCAAATTTGGATTGAAAATCTACATTAGCAATTCTTGGTTCTGAGGCAGGTGGATCCTTTGAGTACTAATACCCATCAGTTCCACTGGGCAGGTTAATTTGTTTAGATGTTTATAGATAGCTAAATCATGTTCTTATTCCCAGTTCTTTCACAATATATCTTTAAGAGAAATTCAGAGACAGTATTGAGAAGATATTCTCAGATCATAATTTGCCATAAAGTTCTAGTACTTCGCTAGTACACATCCAGTGGTATTGAAAAATACATATAGTAGAAATCACATCTTTAATTAAATTGATAGCCCCATCATGAAATTCTGCTACATAATTAATGGCCAAGATGCATAAGATTTTGATTAAATCAAATTAGTTACTATAAACAATACATAAATCATGAAACCTAATATTAATTAAAGTCAAATAATTTTACAGATCTTCCTTTAAAAAAATACACTAGGTCCAGTGATGAGAGCACTCTACCACTAGTACTCAATAATTTTTAATGGCAGATACCCAGATTTATTCTTTTGGCCAATCATAAATTAGAAGTCCTTCAACAATAACAGGACAAAGCTGTTACTAGAGATTTGTAGGAATTCAACCAGAATTATGTCATTTATTCTTTCTTTCATGCACTTAAAATTTAATATCTACCAAGTGCCAAATATTTTGGTATATGTGTGGAAATCAATTATCTTTACCTCCTAAAGTTCTTTGGGTAGCCTATTCATGATCACAGATTAGGTCAAAACTAAATCGTTTATGTATTTCCTGAGGACAAAGTGATTTGTAAGGTAAATATTTAAATTCTGATTCCAATTAATAATTTAGCTAAAGTCATCCTATATCCTGTGTACTAATGATGAGTGACTCTGAAAAGTACAATCATGACAAACAAATGACAGTATCTCAAAGGCACAGAAGCCATGTGTAGGTTACATATGGCCACAGAGGAACTGCTTTCCAGGAACAAAAGATGCATAATAAGTTGGCTAGGATTTCCATCACATAATCTCCTTAGTTACAAGGTAACATTTAATTCAGAAAAATTCAGATCAAAGAAACATTTTTGTATATCCACTCTGTACAGAGCATTTCCTCTATGTTGTGTCTTGCAAAGTCCTTAGTATCTGTTAATATCAGCATTTAATAAAAACATTTTCTGAGAATAAAACTATATTTCAGGAACTGTTCTAGGTACTTTACACTTATTATCTCTGAAACCCTATGATAATCCTGAAAAGCTGGATGTTTTCACCCCTCATTTACTGATGAAAATTAGCATTCACTCATTAAAACTCAAATCCAGACTGACTTCAATGCTTACCCTCCCAAACCTTATACATTGGGTCACAACAGTTCTGTATATTAAAAGAATAGTGACAACAGCAAAAAATCCTACAAGGTAACATAAGAACAAGTAACAAAATGAGGAGTAATAATTTCTGTGTGAGAAATCCGTAAGGACTGGAATGGTCAGATGAGGCTTCAAGAAAGAATTAATGGAGAAATGTTAATAGGTTATAGATAAGTGGCTAGAAAGTCAGTAAAATCTAAGTAGACATGATAATAAGCATGGATTATTTGGGACACAGTCGAAGACAACGTTTGTAAGTTCAAAAGATGTGTATATATTTTGTGGACAAATTTGCGTAACAGATTTATTCTTATAGCTAAACAGAGCCAGTGAAGGTTGTTAAGCAGACAACTGATAGAGTTTTGGAGGAGTAACTGGACACTCTTATTTAAGCTGAGGAAACATGAGCCAGGTAGACCAGTTAGAAGACAATTACAACACTCTAGGCCTGTAGTTGTGTGGTGAGACTGAGTGCAAATTTAAAGGGTTGGGGGAGGACTTCCCTGGTGGCACAGTGGTTAAGAATCCACCTGCCAATGCAGGGGACGCGGGTTCAAGCCCTGGTCCAGGATGATCCCACATGCCTTGGAGCAGCTAAGCCTGTGTGCTACAACTACTGATCCTGCGCTCTAGAGCCTGTGCTCTGCAACAAGAGAAGCCACCCTTTCGCTCAGGCCCGTGGTGCCGGCAGGATGGGCAAATGTCGCGGTCTTGGTACTGCCAGGAAGCTCCGTAGCCACCGACGAGACCAGAAGTGGCATGATAAGCAGTACAAGAAAGCCCATTTGGGCACAGCCCTGAAGGCCAAACCTTTTGGAGGCGCTTCTCATGCCAAGGGAATTGTGCTTGAAAAAGTAGGGGTTGAAGCCAAACAGCCAAATTCTGCCATCAGGAAGTGTGTCAAGGTTCAACTAGTCAAAAATGGCAAAGAAATCACCGCCTTTGTACCCAATGATTGTTGTTTGAATTTTATTGAGGAAAATGATGAAGTTCTGGTTGCTGGATTTGGTCGCAAAGGTCATGCTGTTGGTGACATTCCTGGAGTCCGCTTTAAGGTTGTCAAAGTAGCCAGTGTCTCTCTCTTGGCCTTGTACAAAGGCAAGAAGGAAAGACCAAGATCATAAGTTTTGATGATGAAAGCAGGATAGTAATAAATTTCCATATGCCAAAAAAAAAAAAAAATGCCATCACAGTGAGAAGCCCGCACTGCAACGAAGATAACCGCAGCTCACCGCAGCTAAAGAAAGCCCACGCGCAGCAATTGAGGAGCCAACACAGCCAAAAATAAATAAATAAATAAATGTTTTTTAAAAATTAAAAAACAATTCAGACCACAGATTTCTAGTTAATTAGAATAATGTGAGACGATATGCGTTATATATGAGCAAATGAAAATTTAACAAAACATTTAAGAAAAGTGGGGGAACTCTATCTATAGAAGGATCAGTGTTACTTGGAGACTGGAGGTGAGGTGGGAGTATGATGTAGTTCAGAATCCATTCATTCAATGTGGCTATGAGTCCAGAAACTTTCAAAAGTATGTTCTAAACTTCCCCCCCTAATTGGCTATGACATTCTGCCAGCTGCACCCTAACTAGACAGGAAATCTGCCACAATTCTTCTGAAGAAGCAGCTATGAATTTGTCCCAGGTGTTTGAGGAGTGTGATGGAGTGGGAGTAGGGCTTCAGAGAACATAATCTCAGATCCTCAGACTTAGTGGAAAGGTCCCCTGTGGTTTTGATGTGATAGGACAGTTTCTTCTGACTAGAGGTGGAGTGAAATAAGGGGGCATGGGCTTGTCATTACATTAGCTAAATGCAGGCCAAGTGAATGTGTATCAGGGTTGTTAAAATATTATCTAGAATTCATGTCCATTTACAGATTCTGTTGCTCAGGAGAATGGGAGTAAAAACAACTGTGACTAAATTTCCTTTTCCTTTGCTCTGATGGCCATCCTGATGTGCAGTGTGATTGATGCCTGTGTTGGGAAGATATGTTATTGGGAACGTGATGCACTGCTTGTTTGGGTCAGACCTCACGATGCAATTATATTTTCCCTTTTCTCCAATCATGACGTAATAGTCTCATGTTCTTTCTCTAGTTTCAAATTGTTTGTCTCTCAGTCTCTCTCTCTCCATACACACACACACACACACACACACACACACACACACACACACACACCATAGAAGTCTTAGTACTGTTGACTCTAGAAAGAGAAGGCACATGTCCTGTAGTCCATCATTCAGCATCCACACATCACAATGGAACCAGGAGGTTGATAGCAATTATTACCCATGAGATGGGCTTGGACCAGGGTTCCCCAAGTCCTGACTACGAGTTAATCAATTACCTTGAATGCTGAGATTGGCTGTGATGACTTCAGAAAATTGCTATTGTTCAATGAAAAATGGCCCCACCTCAGGTCATCTACACCAGGGGTCCCCGGGCTGTGGGCTGGTACCAGTCCGTGGCCTGTGAGGTACCAGGCTGTACAGCAGGAGATGAGTGGTGGACGAGTGAGTGAAGCTTCATCTGCCGCTCCCCATCGCTCCCCATTGCTTGCATTACCGCCTGAATCATTCCCCGCTTGCCCCCTGTCCGTGGAAAAATTGTCTTCCACGAAACGGTCCCCGGTGCCAAAAAGGTTGGGGACTGCTGATCTACACTGTTGCCTTCAAAAGTGCTTTGAAATCATCACTGGGGATGTGGAATCTCATGCCCTACCCCAGAACTACTGAACATAACCTGAATTTGACAAAGTCTCCAGTGATGCATGTGCATATTGCAAACTGAGAAGCATGTCTTTTCTTAAGTTACTTTGATCATCATTTTTTCAGCTTATACTTTCAACAAATACTGATTGATAAGAGTACTACCCCTAATTTAGTTTACTTCTCAGTTGCTCAGGACACTTCTTGAGGCAATATAGACACTTAGGACAGATTTTACAACACCATTCCTTGTGGTAACTTTATACTATCAAGGAAAATGCATTAATTATTTTTTTTCATAACCTCTTCAAATCACTATGAAGAGAACTAGGCACATATTTCATAAGATTTCTAAAAAAACTTTTTTTGCAAATCTAGATTTTTAACACAGCACAGTCTCATGGCTGATGAAAGTACAAATTTGTTTGACATAACTGCTGGTTTCAGTGAAGTCAGCCCAAGATACTTTTCAGAAATGTGTTTCAAAGGTGAGCCATTTGATCTAAAAATATTTATGGAAAATGTATATTCTTGTGGGGTAAGATGGATATCGATTGTGACTAAATTAAGTCTCTGTTAACTACTGGAGGAAAAATACTTAAACATTGCTCGTGACATCACATTAACAATGAATAATTCAGCTGGACTCAATGTAAAAAAGATGTGTAATTTGAAGCTTTTGCCACATGAAGTAAAAATATATGTCAAGGAAGTCACTCTTAAAATATCAAAAATTATCTTTCCCTCATACAAAAAACTAGTGGAATTATAAGGTAAATAGGGAAAAATATTAAAATACATCAAATATTTAATTATACATATCGATTACATATATTGTTCCTATTCATCTGTTAAAATATCAAGTTGCAAGTAGAATCAGTGTTCAGAAAAATTTGTAGGTCAAAAAATGGCCAAATGTAGAGAAGATTCCAAATCATTAAACCCCACATTTCAAAACCGGCTGCTGGTAATTTGACCAGTTTGTATTTCTTTGGCATCAGCAGCCGTTCCGCTAAGGCAAAGTAAATGTCATAAAATGTTTTGTTTTCTAGCAGCCATTGGCAAATAATTGGCATCTGTTTTCTGTTGTCTAGCTGCAGTTATGTTTTCTGAAACAGAAGCTTCCATCCCTCATCTAATAACTTGTTGATTTAGGATCCCCTAGGGACCAAAAAGAAAACTTGTTTGAAGGGAAATAAAGAACCGTGAAAACATGTGGACTTCAGAACATGGATTGATTCATTGTGCATTCCATCATAAGAGTGTTTGGACTCATCTGTCTCTAAAAATAAATAAGAACAGGAAATAAGTAACTCTCTTTTGGTAAACCTAAAACAATGAAGTTTCTGTATGGCAAAGCTGAAAAGAGACAAAGGTCCTTTTAAAAATAAATTTTCTTCTCATTCGCCTTCAACTACTTTTTGACAAAAGCCAAAAGCGTTAGTTGTTAGAAATAAGGGGGCAAAATCTCCAGAGTGGAGAAATTGGGCTTGCCTTGAATTTAAACACTTTTAAAAGCTCATTTAAGTGGGGGATGTGATTACTTGTAGAGCAGGAAAGGCACTTAGAAATGCAACTGTAGGAGCCTCTCTGTTTTTAATGTTTAAGAGCAGATAAAACGCCACTTTCACTGACTTCAGGCATTCTTCTGGCTGAGGACTAGGCCATTAATAGTCATTAACACTCTTTCAAATGTATTGCCAGAGTGGTAATGAAATCAACACCTTCTAATTTTTATACTGAAGCTCTGCCAAAGTGCATTTGGTCTTATCACTACATAGCGATGTGTGATGTGCTTGCTACCTAAGACATCAACATCAAGGCTGAATAAAAACATAAATCTTTTATGATGTTGGGACGTTACTATTTTATTGTAAATCAATATAGATCAGTTATTCAAACAATTATTCGTGGTTTTCTGAATGAAGGGAGGACAAGGCAGTGGCAGTATAAACTGGGGTCTATTTTCCTATTCTGAGGTGACCATCCACTTGGGTTTTTGAAACAAATCATTCACTGGAAAGCTATCCTTAAAATTTGATTCCATGCCATATTCCCACTATTTAGGGACGTGTCTCAAATAATCAGTTAACATGGTGAGCATCTCTTTTTTTTTTTTCATAAAACAATACCTAATCTAACCATAAGTGATGGTGGTCTGAAGTTTTATACTTTAAAGTAAATGGACAGATTTACCAGTTGATGTCCCAGCCCACCCTCCTTTATAATTATGTAATATGAATAATTGATGTTGAGTTGGTCATATAGAATATTCTCCTTGACAGAAGAGAAAAATATATTGACAGATGGACAGAAGGAAGGGAGGAACCAAGGAAGGGAGGGAGAGAAGGAGAGAAGAAGGAAAGAAAGAAGTCTTCCTTCTTAACCAACTTTATTTAGAATTTCATATTCTTTCTTCTTCCTGACCTTTCTTCACTATTGAAACATATTTGTAGGGTGAAACTACACCTTCCCTTCCCCTTGTCCTCCATCAAGCTGTGACTCATGGAGAAAAGACACAAGTTAGCATGGCAGATAGTGACACCTGTATCCACACCTTCCCAACACAGACCACAGCTGCTTACTCAATAGACATCTCTACCCTACTTAATCTTATTCTTTTCTGATCTCCTTTTCTTCCCAGCACCACCAGTGACACTGGTCTACCTCCTTCTAGCAACAGATGTGTAGGAGGCTAAATGTTGCCGTATAATCCCCAGATGAGAAGATGTATCTTATTTCTAATCTTTGTGTTTTCAAGGACTAATCGTTATGACTCATAAGGGCATTATGCTTTTTCATAGAGGATCTAAGTATAAAATAGAAGAGATAGAGGAGCATAAAATAAGCATTTTACCCTCATCTATTACTTTTTGTAGCTACCAGCAATGGCCTCAAGAGACTTGTCTGCTCATTTTATAAGCTACTACGATTGGGAAGTTCTATATAGTCATTCCATTTTGCTTTGGCTAGAGAACTATGTGTTTATTCATGTATTCATTCAACATAATATATAATTATTCAGTTGTTCCTGAGTTCCAAGCAGCATGACAGATCCTGGTAATACTAATATTAACAGGACACAGTCTTTGTCCTGAGAATTCCACATTCTGGAGAAAAAGGAAAATATGATCATAAGCAATATATTATAATATTTTGAAATTAAGTAATATGATATATGGTATGAATAAAGGGCTAAGGGAGAAGTAAGACAGTGGTGAATGGCCTCTTTTGACCAAAAGACATTCAACTATTCTTCTACTGCCACTATACAGATCAATGTTTATTTTGGCAGGGAGAATGCAGACAGAGAGCAGTCACATTTAGAGTAAGAAGAAAACTGGTGAACTGGAGAGCTACAGCCAACATTTTGAGACATGTCATTGAGCCTTATCTTCAGAGAATCTGGAAAAACTCTGAATAATGTGGTGTACTTTGAAAATATACACAAAGACTTTGCTCCGCGAAGTCAGCAATTGAGCCAAGGAAGGGTTAGAACTGAGAATCCAGGAAAGAAGGGGTAATGAATCACCACCATCTCTTCCATACACAACTGGAGATAGATATCAAAACTCACTCCACATCCTTACTTCATGGAGAGCCTGCCCTCATTACTATATGCTGGATGTCTTTAAGATTTTCAACTTGGAAACTGAAAGTGATTAAATTTTAAAAGTGTTTCAGGATCTATACTAAAATGAGCTAATTCATTTTTAGATCAATTGCATAAATAACCATAACATTAGTTGCTATTAATTTTAGCCAACAATTAGTTACTGTGGCTGGTCAACAATATTGGAAAATCTCATAGAAAAGATGGTATATTTAATAGTTTTCAAAGTCATTGTCCTCCTCCCATAGATAATATTCTTATCTCTTTTATAATTACCATTTTCATGTGAAGAGTTCACATTTATAGAAACTTCTAGCTTCTAATACTAAAATATCTTACAGCTTTACTCTAGATCTTATCAAAGGAAGATTTTTCCCCCTAATTTTCACTTGTATTATACAGAAGTAATTCATTAAGTTCTGTTTTGATTGTCAGAGAAAAAAAGGGGTAATATTAAGAAAATACCCTAATAACAGCACTTTAAAGCCTGGTATGACATGAAAAATCATAAGAAATATGAAGGCAAAATTAATATTATTTACTATGTTATAGAATTTTTATTGTTTTCTTGTTAAATAAAATAGATTTTACCTAATGAGCCCTCCCCACAGACATTTCTCCTGACTCCTCTTACCTTTGATTTCAAGTATGTGCACTCTACTTTGGAGTTCTTCCTTTTCTTGAGCTGCCTAAGTGAACAAATTTCAAAGAAAAGAGTCCTTCAGCATAATCTTAGAGGATACCTACTTAAGTATGAAAAAGATAATACGGTAACTCTAATATATTTCCTGTAATTATTAATAAATGACTGAAAACTCGAGGATTGGCATAAAGATGCTCTTTCCCCAGTCACAATATTCTTGCATGAATATTTGGTATATTGTACATTGAAGTGTATCTTAGACAGATGTTTTTGGCAAGGGAGCACGTGCACGATTAACATGAGTTATGCATATGTCTGTTTTTCTAAGGCATTGATTTATGGGTACATTTTAAACTTTATTTTCATCAAAAACTATACTTTAATTTCATAAGCATATTCGTCTTCAAGCTTGTAATCATGTTAGAGGAGTTAGTTTCAGTTAAAACATTCATTTTCCAACTCTTATTATTCAAGGAATGGTACATTTAGAAAAGACATTTGAATTTTTAATAATTCTCTGTGAAAATATTGTGTTAAGACTTATCTAAACATGCCAATCATATATCAGAAATTAACAATGCATTTAAATATAGTAGGACGTAGAAAGCAGCTATTTTTCTATAATGCAACTGTCAAGATTATCCCAACATGTGTGCTTGGGAGGATATCTGCCTTCATTTTATAGCTGACAACAGTAAGAGCCAAGGAAGGCTACAGGATTCCCATGACTGCATAGCTAATTAATGGAGTAACAGGAATAAAACATGGCTTAACTGTATTCTTTCTACAGTTACCCACCTCTGAAAAATAATGAAGTCTATCTAAAACTACCCATTTCAAAATTTATTTGCACATTAACATACTCAGGTCATTTGCCATTTTCATGTGAAATTATTTTATTAGTAGTCATTAGTCATTATAAGCAAAATATAAGAACTAGGTTGAGGATAATCTATATTTATAATATTTATCAAGAAAATATATAAAATAAAGCAATTAGATATATTATAGTTTTTATACAATGTCTTTTGATCTTTAAATCTCATCTAACTTTGAAAATCCCAAATCTTTATGGATTCCTTGAAGTTGGTTTTAGTTTTTGGTGCAATTCAGTTATTTTTTTCTCATAAAACCTAAGCAAATATGTTATTTAATAAATCTAAATAAAGTTGAGAGTATAATGGTAACAATGCACAGCATAGAAAAGTTGATGATCTGTGTCAAATTTTGGTTCAAGAAACAAAATGAAAAATTTTATTTTTTGAACAATCCCACTATTTCCATAGAGGTTCTGAGGATTCCACATATAAGATAAAGCCAGATACTTTATCAGAAAAGTATTTTTAAATCTGCTCTTCAACTATCATGTTTAAGAAAATTAAAAGGTAAGCCAGGAAATGGGAGAAAATATGTCTGTTACATATATCTGACAAAAGACTTATGTAGAATATATAAAGAACTGCTATAATTGCAATTACAGTAACAGAAACAATAATAAACAACTCAATAAAAAATAACTAGTGGACTTGAAGGAAAGGTGTAGGCCAAAAAGTAGATACAAATGCTCAACAATAACAGTCAACAATACCAGGAAAATGTGAATTAAAACTACTGTGTGATAACACTTCATTCACTGGAAGAGCTAAGGAACAAACAAAAAGAATAACATTATGAAGTGTTGGTGAGGATATAGAGAAACTGGAACTCTCATATGTTTCTGCTGAGGAAGTAACACGGCACAACCATTTTAAAAGAAAGGGTTGATACTTTCTTATGTAGTGAAATATACATCTACCATGTGACTTAGCAATTCCACTCCTTAGTTTTAACCAAGAGAAGAGTAAGCATATGTTTATGCAAAGACTTATATACAAATGTTCACAGCAGCTTTATTCATAGTAGTCACAACTAGAAACAACCTGTATGCCCACAGATAGGTAAATGGATAAACAATGGGGTGATAATCAGCAATAAAAAGAAATGAACTATGGACATATGCAACCGTGTAGAGGAATCTCAAAATTACTGTGTTGCATGAAAGAGCACATGCAAAGAGTAGTACAAAAGTATCCATACTGTATGATTTAATTTATATGAACATCATAAACAGACTAATGAAACTGTATGATAGAAACCAGTGCGGTGGTTGCCTGGGGGCTGGGAATGAGATTGGGGCCACTGACTAGAAAGGGGCACGAGAGGAAGTTTCTTGGGATGGTGGAGATGTGCTATATTTCAATTTTAAGGGTATAATTATTTGTCAAAACTCATTGATCTGTGTGCTTAAAATCTTCTTATTTTATTGTGTGTAAATTAACCACAATATACCAAACAAAGAAAAAAAAGGAAAGAACACAATGTAGAAAAAAAGGTAGATCCAGGGAATAACTTTGGATATTTTTTTCAGTGTGTGTTTATTATATTTTTACAATGGCCAATGTACACCTTCAAAATTATGATTTCTGTGTCTCATTTATTGATGTTCAAGTGTAATAGCAAATAACATTCTTGACACCTGGAAGAGTAATTCCAATTTAATCTGAATTGTATGATTGTTATAATTCATATGGACATGAGAAAGTGTTTACCTTCCACCTTGTACTTTTATTTTTTGTGTCTTCTCATTCTGTAGAAGTTATTGTAGGGAAGAAAAAATTTGCCTTCTTTCCTTCTAGGTTCTTTGGCTGGCCTACCAATTAAATGGACAAAAGACAGGTTAACAGGAGAAAACGAATGAATATAACTTCTTACGTACAGGAGACCCACAAAAATATGAGACTCAAAGACAGTTAGGCAAGTGATTTGTATATGCCATTCTGAGCTAAGGAAAGGGGTAGAAGTCTTGGACTTCAAAGGAGAGAAAGGCAGTTCACAGGAAGATGAGGAGAGCAGATGTTTGGTAAACAAACATTTGCCCTGCTATGCAGGTAAATCTCTCAGATGAAGAAGTTACAGCTGGTAATAGCTCTATTCCTGGTAAAGTCCCCCTTTCAAAGTTCTTTTAGGCAGTTAAGAGGGAGGCAAAAAGCTTTTCTGAGTCTTCTGGGTCTCAGTTGCCTTCAGCTCAAACTAAGGTACCTGCCAAACTGGCACATTTGTGGAGGGGCATATTCTGCTCCCCTTCATTATGTAAAATCACTGAGTAAAACAAAATGCCAAATTTTTCTTTCAAATCAGTTCATTCATTCATCTCTTTATACAATGATATGCACTAAGTAATCATATTCCAGAGTAAGACACACATATTCTCTTCAACTGGGTTGCATACTTAGTGAGGCAAACAAGCAAATAGAATCATATCACGGAACAAGTGATATGATTATATCAAATAAAAGATGGTATGGTGAGTGAAGTGTTTAAAGACAATGCAAGACATTCTAGGGTCACCTACCACACTATGGCAACTACTGTGAAATTTCTTGTGAGGCCTTTGGCAAACTGTTGATAGGTTTTAGTCAGAGATGAAGGTGATTTGGTGTGTGTTTAGAAAGATCTCTGCTGTCAGCTTGTTGACAAGGAATTGACTGAATCACAACGGCAAGCTGACAGTGAGCATATGAGTCCAGGCAGCTCTCCAGGCATAGATAACAGTGTCTTGCAACTATTATAGCAGGCAGGGTAGGGCGAAATGAAGAAAGATTTGATGATTGTTGTGATATGACTTGTGTATCTCTCAAACACTTTATTTGAAAATGAGGATGCAGATATTATTATTATTAGGGTTTTTGGGGGTTGGGGAGGACCAAGTGTTACTACTGCATAGACTTAGTTTCTAGAATCTCTCACTGATCTTGTCTTTTTTTTTTTTTTTTAATTTCAGTGTCAATGAAAATTTGTGTACCAAAATTGAAGGCCAGGAATTTTGTATAGGAGCAATCCAGACCCTGAAAGGTGAGCACTTTAGCTTAAGATTTTTATACCTGATGTTTCAATTTCACATTTTTATTTAATAATCTGAAAGCCTTGGTGGATGCGTCATAAGTTTTAGGGGAAAAAATTGTTAATCATTAGAAATATTGCCTCTGAGAAAAAGTAAAATAATGTTGCTTTGCTATACAAGAAACTTTTTAAGATGGTCTTCTCAATATTTCAGGAATATATCTCTTTAAATGCAACCTTAAATCTACCTAATTTTGTGTTTTAGAAGATTTTTCCAGAGAGAGGTCCCATAATATTTTATATTTTTTGAAGATTTCTTTCAAATGTGGTGTTTCAGCTTTTCTTTTACTTCAATATTGTCCTTTTTTCTGTTATTTTCAAAATTTGTGAACCTGAGGATTTATATTATGTTCTTGAATAGTAACTGAGTAGGCTTCATACTTGCTCCAACTCTGGAAATACTGAGAGTTAAATGTAAACTGGATATGATGCTTTCTTGGGATTTTTTTCTTAGATAGGAAATTCAGTGTTTTGTTTTATTTATTTACTAGATTTAACCTTATACCAATACTTTAAAATTCAACTCAAATACTTAATATTTTACAAAACATTTCCCAGATCTACATATTGAATTATTTATTATTTTCTCTTTGATTACACATAATTCATTTGTGTCTTTGATAAAAAACTTATTCACCTATTTGTTTGCTTGTTAATTCAACAAACTGCTTAAATATCTACTATTTGTCAGGCACTGAAATGGGCACTAGATGTATAGTGCTGAGTAAAATAATGCTCCCACTTTCAGGCAGCTTACACTCTTATCTATCACATTACTGAAATCTTTCATTGTTTCAACAAATATTTATTGAATGCCTTCTCTGTATGAGGCTATTGTAGGCACTTGACAACATCAGTAAAGAACATTTCAAGATATTTGCCCTTAGGGGCTTACATTCTAGCAGGAGGAGATGGTAAATAAACAATGAACATAATAAATATGTAAGTTATAATAAGTTAGATGGTGATAAGTGCTGTGGAATAAAGAAAAGATAGAAGATGTTTCGAAGACCTGAACATACCTGGCAATTGGACAGGAAGAGAGGTGATTGGGGTCAGCCTCACTGGGGTGATATTTGAACAAATACTCGAAAGACTTAAGAGACTTGGGAAGCAGTTATCTGAGGGAAGAACATTCTGGGCAGACAGAATAGCCAATGCAAAGGTCCTAATGCAGAATATGTGGCATGTTAGAGTTACAGCAAAGAAATCAGTTTGCCTAGAGGAGAACAAGCAAGAGAACAGTAGAAAAAGAGCCTGCCAGCAATGTAAAAAGTTATAGACTGATATGTATCTGTTTCCCCTCTAGAATCTTCCAAGATGTCTTGATAACCTGTTATTTCTGTGTCTTATGCTGTGGTTCGCAAAGATTCCATGTCTTACGTTATGTTGTGTGTGTCTTCCATTCCCCCCTTTATCCTCAGTACACTATACACAGCTCCTCTCTTAAAAGTAACTTGCTTGAGTGAACTTCCACTGTTTTCTTTGGTGTATCATGGAATATGAGGACATAAAGTCGCCCTTTTAATAGTGCATACCTTCTGGCTAAATCATAGATAATTAGTAGGAAGGAAATTAAATCCACCTGATTCATTTTTAGCAGCACTCTAAGGGCAAATTAGGTGTTGGGCCTCAGTCTGAGCCTGCTATTTCTGTTGCACTTTTTTTTTTTTTTTTTTTTTAAAGTACCATGGTCTGGAGAAAAGCCTGTCACAGAGACCAGTGGCTTTCAACTAGTTGTAAGACAAGATAGATATTTGCTTTATAAAGCCAATGGCTTTAGAACCTTGCTTTTAGTGTGAGCCAGCAACAGGAAAAAAAAAAAAGATATAAAAGGTATGGTCCAGAAACCTAAGTAACTTACTTTTTGGTAGGACTTGAAAGAAATTTTTCAACTGATTAGTTGTGAGAGTAATCATTGGAGGGTTTATATCCTATTTAATAGAACATCAGTCCCTGTGTAGCTACCAGAAGGAGACCTACTAGCGAAGATGCTCATGAACCAAAACTCTAAGTACATAACTCATTCCCTCTTATATTTAGCAAAGCAGAATAACACACTGGAGGAAATCAAACTGACCTTCACCCCAAACTCAGAGTCTCACTCCCATTGCCATCAGTTTATGCCTAAGGGTTGACCCAGGTTTGTTTTTAACTCTGACTTCCTCACCCCCGACTCCCTCCTTCCCAGCATACTGAAGCTCCCTCCCAAGTCCCTGACATTTCCAGTGAGGGTCACTGTATTTATTCAGTGCTGATAACTGAGGAATAAATTCATACATGTTGGGTAGGATCTTCACTGTTGTTTTGCAAATTAGCCAACTGAAACAAAATAGTGATAATGTGTTATTATGGTTAAGGTTAATAAGCTGCTGATTACCTCTAGAGGATACAATTGCAGACACGTTATTTAAAAGGCCTATTTTGTTGAGCTAACTAGTAAATGAACAAAACATTTATGTGCGTGGTGTATTAACATGAGCATGGCATTTTGAGCCTGGTAGAGCTAGTTCAACGTGTTTTTCGCTCTTCTCTCTGCTTCCTCCTCAATGTCAGCATCATCCTGAGGTCTGGTCCCTGGATTGTTGTGAACTGCCATTTATAATCCATGAGATGTCCAGCAAGTTACTTTACCTCTTTGAGCCTCGGTTAACTTAATTGCACAGTTTGGTAATGTTCACTTGTCTATTGCTCACAGGAGAGATTGCTATTTAAAACACTTGTTCTCCATCTGGGATCATACGTGATAATTTTCCCACTTTCTTGTGTGCCATTTGTAAAAGATAAATTTAACTTTTTTTTTTTTTTTTTTTTTTTTTTTTTTTACTAAAAATAAGGTTTATTACTCTTATCCAAAATGATACTGCCCCTTAGATGTAGTCAAGGCATTACTTGTAAGCTGTCTTGGACACCCTTGTAATCCAAGACCACTCACTGATCTATTCATCAGGAATGCAGTACTGTAGTGGATAGATTCCTGTTCTCTACCAGGTAAAGAATGCATTCTTCTAATCCACCCCCCCCCACCAAATAATGACTTTGGATATCTTATAAATCCCATTTGTAGCTACTGAAAATCTGGCTGGACATTTCCACATTCAGAATTTCCAGTGACACTCAGTAACTGGCTACTTTGAATATGGCATTGACTACCACTAGGCTTTGTCAAACGAGGATTTTTAAAAAGGTATCCAGTGAGTCAGAGGTAGATGTAACTGTTAGTTTGGGGTCCTCTTTGTATGGGAGATGATGGAAGAAATTGTCATAAAAACTACTTGAGTTCCTCCCTTTGTTTGCTCCTGAGAGCAGATTGCTTCTTTGGTATAATTGATGTTGTTGAATTCCTATCCAGAATCCATTCTACACCTCCCCTTTTCTAATAGCACCCAGGTTTCCCTTCAGGCTTTCATCTTCCTCAGGCAACCTGTACATTTCTGGAGGTGGGCCTGAATCCTTCAACCAATCAACATACCCCATTCTCCAGGACAGTCACTGGCATGTGACCTGACCCAGTTAGGGTGATTCTGGGGACTCTCCTATTATCATAAGCCAGAAAACTACCTTTCTATCAGCAACTAAAAGAAAGAATATAAAGGTCCAATCACTCCTGAAAGAGAGCCTAAAGCAACACAGAGAACCAACCTTAGGAAGAAACAAATATGGGGGAGCGTAGAGAAGATATTGGAACCAAAACTGAGTTCCTTATATTTTCCTGCTCCTCTGGATAAGCCCACCTTGAAATACACTGGAGTTTTGGAATTCCAGCTAGGAGTTTAAATTTTTAAATTTAAATTGCCTGATATATCTGGGTACCTATCCATGGTTTAGGGGGAATCAATTTGGAACAATTGTAGTGATTCATTGTAAACCTAAATATTTTCTGGATTGGGAATCACATAGTATGCTTCTCCTGGAAGTTTCCACATGAAGAGGAAGAATGAACCCCTGTAAAATTTTACAGAATTTTCCAGTTCACTAAAGGGATTCTATTCACTCAATCATCATGTAATTTTGATGAACATATATGACATCAGTAATTATGGTCTTTATTGAAGTTCTTACAAAAATAAATGATGGCTTTGTGGCCAACACTTTCAAGCTGACCTGTGGCTCCTGATTCAGCTGACATGTCTTCATTCACATGTTTTTATTGTTTTTTAACAACAGTGGCAACATCTGGTTTGAGGCTTGACCTGGCTCTGATACGCTCTGTCTGTAGAAAGATATAAGGATAATCACATTTAGACAGTAATTTTAGCATAATAATCACCAGTTTTGGAAGGCCTCCAGTGACTTCTCAATAGGTCATTTTCCTCTAACATTTGTTATTATAGCATCATGTACAACTCTTTCTTAGCATATGTTTTGTATACTTGTGGGAATAATTGGTTAATGCCTGTTTTATTAACTAATTTCTTATCCCCAAAAGGTAGAGACCATTGTCTGTAAACACTATTGCCTTCCTAAATCCTAGCACATTGTATGGCATTTATTAGGCTCAATATGGATATGTATTGGATGAATGGATGCAGGGAAAGCTTATAATAGAGCAGGAGATAGTCAAATGAGAAATAATGCCAAAAAGCAGAAGTCAAGTGATAGCCCCATACCTCAAAATGTGAGTTACTTTTGTTAAGTGATCATTCCAACAACTAAGAATGTAAGGGAATCAGTTTTATTCACAATCTAAGTATAATTTGGAGGCAGTAGATACATTCTCTTAATCTATTTTAAAAATTTTAAGAGTGTAATTTCATGTGGATTCTGTTTTTTAATTTCATCTGTAAATCACTTCAAATATTAGTTCCAGATGGTGCAGTCTCAAAGGTTTCGTATTTACTCACAGTTCAATATTCTTTTCCAAATCATATGTGAAAGCAGCATTTCATACAAATACTAGTCTTGAAACTGAGCAAAGGTAAGACAATCCTCAAACATAGAGACTACTAGGGCCTTCCTTGGTTCTTTCAGGAGGCAAAAGGCTCCTAACTGGATGAATATTTTATCCATCCAGGAAGGTATTAAGGTATTCTCCCCACCCCTTCTTTCCATCTCCTCCTCTCCTTCTCTCCCAGTCTCCCCAGCAAAAGTCAAAACTAGATAATGGGTTAATTGGGAAAGGTTTTCTTATGTTAATCCTTTTTTTTTTTTTAACCATCCCTTAGCTTGACCTATACACACATTCCAAGTGAGGGAGATGAGAAAGAAATGTGAAATGCATTTTGAAATATGACTAGCAGTAATTGAAAAATGTTTCATTTCTCTTTGAATTAAGATTCCACATTGCTTCTTTTTGATGTGTTTAAAAATATTCTACTCGTGATGATGACTATCTTTGTGTGTGTGAGCAGTGCTCAAAAAAACGACTGCTCAGTGTGTTGTTGAACCCAAGTTTGTGTGTCCGATGCACAGTGAGACCAAACAAACTGAAATGTTGGTGTTTGGAGCAGAGAAAGGTTTATTGCAAGAATTAAGCAAGGAGAATGGGCAGCTCATGCTCAAAAGACCTGAACTCCTGGATGGCTTTCAGGCAAAGGTTTTTATTTTTATTTATTTATTTTTAAAAATTTATTTATTTATTTTTGGCTGCATTGGATTTTTTTGCTGCACGTGGGCTTTCTCTAGTTACACGAGTGGGGGCTACTCTTCATTGTAGTGCGCGGGCTTTCTATTGTGGTGGCTTCTCTTGTTGCAGAGCATGGGCTCTAGGTGCACAGGCTTCAGTAGTTGTGGCTCGTGGCCTCTAGAGCACAGGCTCAGTAGTTGTCGCTCACGGGCTTTGTTGCCTTGTGACATGTGGGATCTTCCCGGACCAGTGCTCAAACCTCTGTTCCCTGCATTGGTAGGCGGATTCTTAACCACTGCACCACCAGGGAAGCCCCAGGCAAAGGTTTTTAAAGACAGTGTTAGGGGAGAGGGTCTCAGGATATGTGATCAGCTCATGGACCTTCTGATTGGTTGGTAGTGAGGTAACAGGGTGATGTTTCTGGAATCTCAACCTTCTGGTTCCGATCAGCATGTAGTCACCATGCTCCACCTGGGCGGGGGTCTTGGTTTCTGTAGAAAGACTCAAAGATATTCATCAGATTGTTATCTATATTCCTACAGGAGGAACTAGGAGTCCTGTGACTCTATCGTCCTAATCATTAACTGCTTGAGCCTGCTCTTTGGAACTTGGAGGAGGCCTAGGAGGCTAAAGCCTATTTTTTTCTTACAAAAAAGAAATGGGAGACACAGAGGGGGTTTTGTACTCTGGAGGGCCCTGCAGGGTCCTGCTCAGTTTCACATGTACCTAACAACACCAGAGAGAAATTTGCTCTTTGATTTGAGGCAGTAGCTACTATTTTGCAGGACCTTCTGGTGTGAAGTTCTGCTTTTTAGGCTTTTAGGAGTCCACAGATTTTTCTCAGGAAAGTTGTTGCCAATTCCTTATATCCGCATGCCATATTCTTTTCCTCCTACTGTCTGTCTCTCAATGCTGATTGTGGCTATACTGCATTATTGGCAGCTGAATTTTAAAACAACCTGTGGGTCCACATTTCACCTTACCCAGTAGGTCTTACTATTATGTAAGGATTCTCAGCTCAGAATTTTAGTTTATGTGAGAAATGTTGCTATTACATTTGATTCAAGTGGTTAACCTTTTACATTTATTGATATATTGCGTAGGTTTTCTCTTTACTCCAATATATTTTTTATTTCCATTTTTATACTTCCTTGTTGCTTCTTCTCTGTTCTCTCTATTTTAACTTAAATTGAAAGAAACAGAAACTCATTTTCTTCAAATAATGGAGGAACTTTATTAACACTAGATAAGAAAATCTGATTACCGAAGCATGAGAACTATAATATGGTGGGATCTTGCATTAGATGCTCATTCAGCATTAAAGGCATTTCTCAGATTTCAGAAGTTTGTGACTCTTCACTTGAGGGTTCCAACACCTATATAATTAAATAAAAAGGAATTTTCAGACTTACCTGTCATGTCTCCATAATAATCTCTTTATGTGCCAGTTTTCCTATTTCTGCTTCTCTTCTCATTACCTACAGGGCTAACACTTTCCCTACTACTGAAATAGGCATTCTGATTGACTCAGCTTTACTATCCTCAATTATTCTTTGCTTCAGACCTTATCATGGGTAGCTAGTTTGACTGCAGATTGACTTATTTTGTGTCAAGTACTCACCCCTCATCCAAACTGCATGAGAAAGTCACGGTTACATGGCTAGGTTGATGTCTGAGAGAGGATTTTGGAAAGGGCTGTTTCTCTTGAAGCAAACTTTGTTATGATTGACATATCTAGTACAATAGTCCTTGACTTCTAGCATTTAAGTCCTTATATTCATGTGTACAATTGCCATATGAAATAATCCAATTAACAAATGAAAACCCACAAAGGTATATAATACTCTGATCTGTGTAAGTTATAGGTTCAGTGGCTGCAATTCAAACTATTAGTGGCTTTAAAAAGATGGGAGTTTATATCCTTCTTATTTAAACCTAATTTGCTATTGTGTCTCTTCCTTTATCTTCCTACTTCATTTTCTCTCTCTTTTTTTTTTTTTTTGTGGTACGTGGGCCTCTCACTGTTGTGGCATCTCCTGTTGTGGAGCATAGGCTCTGGACGCGCAGGCTCAGCGGCCATGGCTCACAGGCCTAACCGCTCCTTGGCATGTGGGATCTTCCTGGACTGGGGCACGAACCCGTGTCCCCTGCATCGGCAGGTGGACTCGCAACCACTGCGCCCCCAGGGAAGCCCCTCTCTCTTCTTTTATTGTAAAGTATGCTCCTTCATCGTAGCCAATGTTGAGTGAAAATTCTGTGCTGGGACTATGATATTCAGTTAGGTCTAGGGATGACAGTACTGGCAGGACATGGTCAATAAAGAAGAAAAAGTGAAATCCATAATAATTGCATTTTACTGGTAGGGCCAGTATAATTGTTCTACTTCTATTAAATAGTAGTACCATACCAGGGATTAATGACTGATAAATATTTCTTGAAAAGTCTAGGGAGCTTTTTTGAAATTTTTATGTAAAATTTGAATATCCACACTTTGTTTTAAATTCTAGTAGTGTTTTCCTTTACAATTAAAAACTTATATTCTGTATATTTCTTTAATTATCAGTATCATGAATGATTTTGTATTTATTGATTCTCTTTCACACAAAAGAAGAAAATTAGTACTCTTTTCCTTCTACCTCTCTTGCCGCTTTCTAGTTTTTGTTGACACTGTGGTCTTCTGGAATCATAATATTATAACTATATTTTTATTATGTATCTTCTAAGATTTATTAAAAAGACAAGAAGGATTCTGGAAATCCAGAATGGCAGCCTCTTGTGAATGTATTTTCTGTGCTCCCATATCTGATTGTCTACTACTACTGAACTAGGTGGATCTGGTCAACTTGAGATGTGTGATCATCCTAGAAACCAGGGGCGTTTGGGGCTTTAACCTTATAGAGGAAAGTCCAGAGACAGTGGACTATGAGAAGTTCAAATAATAGGATCTAAAGATATTACTAGAAGAGGTAGATGCTCGAAGATTTGAGGACCACCAAATCTAAAAAACCCTCTGTCTCACACACACAACACACACTTTGGATGTATTGGGTGTGCCAAACTGTTCGTTCATTTTTTTCCATAAGATGTCTCTAGTAACACTTAGTTGTCTTTAACTTCATTTGAAATAATTTTGTTAGATTGTATGTGACAGCTGTCATATGAGCATGCATTTAAAAAAAGACATCAAAATTGGTGAATTTTTGTGTAGCCATTTTAATATTGAAGATGGAAGAAAAAAAGAAACATTTTCGGCATATTATGCTTTATTATTTCAAGAAAGGTAAAAACGCAAGTGAAACGCAAAAAAGATGTGTGCAGTGTATGGAGAAGGTGCTGTAACTGATCAAACGTGTCAAAAGTGGTTTGCCAAGTTTCATGCCGGAGATTTCTCACTGGACGATGCTCCATGGATGGGTAGACCAGTTGAAGTTGATAGCGATCAAATCAAAGCAACAGTTGAGAAACAATCAACTTTATACCACATGGGAGATAGCCAACATACTCAAAATATCCAAATCAAGCGTTGAAAATCATTTGCACCAGCTTGGTTATGTTCATCGCTTTGATGTTTGGGTGGAATGGAAGAGATCATGGGCCAAGCGAAATGAACCACCACCAACCACATCAAAGGCCAGTCTTCATCCAGAGAAGGTTATGTTGTGTATATGGTGGGATTGGAACGGAGTCCTCTATTATGAGCTCCTTCTGGAAAACCAAATGATTCATTCCAACAAGTACTGCTCCCAATTAGACCAACTGAAAAAGGCCCTCGACGAAAAGCATCCAGAATTAGTGAAGAGAAACACATAATCTTCCATGAGGCTAACGCAAGACTGCATGTTTCTTTGACGACCAGACAAAAACTGTTACAGCGTGGCTGGGAAGTTCTGATTCATCCGTCATATTCACCAGACATTGCACCTTTAGATTTCTGTTTATTTTGGTCTTTACAAAATTCTCTTAAAAGAAAAAATTTCAATTCCCTGGAAGACTGTAAAAGGTACCTGGAGCAGTTCTTTGCTAAAAAAGATAAAAAGTTTTGGGAAGATGGAATTATGAAGTTGCCTGAAAAATGGCAGAAGGTAGTGGAACAAAAGGGTGAATACACTGTTCAATAAAGTTCTTAATGAAAATGAAAAACGTGTCTTTTATTTTTACTTAAAAAACCGAAGACACTTTTTGGCCTACCCAATATACTGGCCATGCATAAAAATGTATAGGCTCCCTATTATTATTATTATTATTTTTAATATATTTATTGGAGTATAATTGCTTTACAATGGTGTGTTAGTTTCTGCTCTACAATAAAGTGAATCAGTTATACGTATACATATGTTCCCATATCTCTTCCCTCTTGCGTCTCCCTCCCTCACACCCTCCCTATCCCACCCCTCTAGGTGGTCACAAACCACCTAGCTGATCTCCCTGTGCCATGCGGCTGCTTCCCACTAGCTATCCACCCTACATTTGGTAGTGTATATATGTCCATGCCACTCTCTCACTTCGTCACAGCTTACCCTTCCCCCTCCTCATATCCTCAAGTCCATGCTCTAGTAGGTCTGTCTTTTATTCCTGTCCTACCCTTAGTCTCTTCATGACTTTTTTTTTCTTAGATTCCATATATATGTGTTAGCATACGGTATTTATTTTTCTCCTTCTGACTTACTTCACTCTGTATGACAGACTCCAAGTCCATCCACCTCACTACAAATAACTCAGTTTCATTTTCTTATGGCTGAATAATATTCCATTGTATATATGTGCCACATCTTCTTTATCCATTCATCTGTTGATGGACACTTAGTTTGCTTCCATGTCCTGGCTATTGTAAATAGAGCTGCAATGAACATTTTGGTACATGACTCTTTTTGAATTATGGTTTTCTCAGGGTATATGCCCAGTAGTGGGATTGCGGGGTCGTATGGTAGTTCTATTTGTAGAAAAACTTTGTTTAAAATTTGATTTGGGGGAAGTCTGTCAAAAATATCAATAAGTTTTGAAACACTGACCAAATAAG
>NC_041218.1:68316869-68317333 GCF_002837175.3 Physeter macrocephalus
ACTTGATACGATTTCAATTTTCTTAAATTTACCACGGCTAGATTTGTGACCAAGACATGCTCTATCCTCGAGAATGTTCGCTGTTAGTATTTGCCTTATGTATTGCAGTGCTCCTATGTTGGGTGCATAAAAATTTACAATTGTTATGTCTTCTTCATAGATAGATCCCTTGATCATTATGTTGTGTCCTTCTTTGTCTCTTGTAATAGTCTTTATTTTTAAGTCTATTTTGTCTGATATGAGAATTGCTACTCCAGCTTTCTTCTGATTGCCATTTGCATGGAATATCGTTTTCCGTCCCCTCACTTTCCGTCTGTATGTGTCCCTATGTCTGAAGTGGGTCTCTTGTAGACAGCATATATATGGGTCTTGTTTTTGTATTCATTCAGCCAGTCTGTGTCTTTTGGTGGGAGCATTTAATCCATTTACATTTAAGGTAATTATCAATATGTATGTTCCTATTA
>NC_041218.1:68317350-68318840 GCF_002837175.3 Physeter macrocephalus
GTTTGGTGGTGCTGAACTCTCTCAGCTTTTGTTTGTCTGTAAAGGTTTTAATTTCTCCATCAAATCTGAATGAGATTCTTGCTGGGTAGAGTAATCTTGGTTGTAGGTTTTTCTCCTTCATCACTTTAAATATGTCCTGCCACTCCCTACTGGCTTGCAGAGTTTTAGCTGAAAGATCAGCCGTTAATCTTATGGGGATTCCCTTGTGTGTTATTTGCTGTTTTTCCCTTGCTGCTTTTAATATTTTCTTTGTATTTAATTTTTGATAGTTTGATTAATATGTGTCTTGGCATGTTTCTCCTTGGATTTATCCTCTGTGGGATGCTCTGTGCTTCCTGGACTTGATTAACTATTTCCTTTCCCATATTAGGGAGTTTTCAAGTATAACCTCTTCAAATATTTTCTCAGTCCCTTTCTTTTTCTTTACTTCTTCTGAGACCCCTATAATTCGAATGTTGGTGCGTTTAATGTTGTCCCAGAGGTCTCTGAGACTGTCCTCAGTTCTTTACATTCTTTTTTCTTTATTCTGCTCTGCAGTAGTTATTTCTACTATTTTATCGTCCAGGTCACTTATCCGTTCTTCTGCCTCAGTTATTCTGCTATTGATCCCATCTAGAGTATTTTTAACTTCATTTATTGTGTTGTTCATCATTGCTTGCTTCCTCTTTAGTTCTCATAGGTCCTTGTTAAATGTTTCTTGCATTTTGTCTATTTCCAGGATTTTGTATCATCTTTACTGTCATTATTCTAAATTCTTTTTCAGGTAGCCTGCCTATTTCCTCTTCATTTGTTAGGTCTGGTGGGTTTTTACCTTGCTCCTTCATCTGCTGAGTGTTTTTCTGTCTTTTCATTTTGCTTATCTTACTGTGTTTGGGGTCTCCTTTTTGCAGGCTGCAGGTTCATAGTTCCCGTTGTTTTTGGTGTCCCCAGTGGCTAAGGTTGGTTCAGTGGGTTGAGTAGGTTTCCTGGTTGAGGGGACTAGTGCCTGTGTTCTGCTGGATGAGGCTGGATCTTGTCTTTCTGGTAGGCAGGTCCACATCTGGTGGTGTGTTTTGGGGTGTCTGTAGCCTTATTATGATTTTAGGCAGCCTCTCTGCTAATGGATGGGGCTGTGGTCCTGTCTTGCTAGTTGTTGGGCCTAGGGCATCCAGCACTGTAGTTTGCTGGTCGTTGAGTGAAGCTGGGTCTTGGTTTTGAAAAGGAGATCTCTGGGAGATTTTCACCATTTGATATTACGTGGAGCTGGGAGGTCTCTTGTGGACCAGGTTCCTGAAGTTGGTTCTCCCACCTCAGAGACACAGCCCTGATGCCTGGCTGGAGCACCAAGAGCCTTTAATCCACACGGCTCAGAATAAAAGGGAGAAAAAAATAGAAAGGAAAGAAAGGAAGGAAGGAAGGAAGAAAGGAAGAAAGAAGATAAAATAAAGTAGGATAAAATAAAGTTATTAAAATAAAAAATAATTATTAAGAAAAATTTTAAAAAGTAAAAA
>NC_041218.1:68318891-68337792 GCF_002837175.3 Physeter macrocephalus
TGGTCAGAACCCTAGGACAAATGGTGAAAGCAAAGCTATACAGACAAAATCTCACACAGCAGCACACACATACACACTCACAAAAAGAGAAAAAGGGGAAAATAATAATATATCTTGCTCCCAAAGTCCACCTCCTCAACTTGGGATGATTTGCTGTCTATTCAGGTATTCCACAGAGGCAGGGCACTTCAAGTTGATTGTGGAGCTTTAATCCGCTACTCCTGAGGTTGCTAGGAGAGACCTCCCCCTCTCCTCTTTGTTTGCACAGCTCCTGGGGTTCAGTTTTGGACTTGGCCCCGCCTCTGCACGTACATCACCCGAGGGCATCTGCTCTTCGCTCAGACAGGACGGGGTTAAAGGAGGAGCTGATTCAGGGGCTCTGGCTCACTCAGGCCAGGGGGAGGGAGGGGTACATTTGCGCGGTGAGCCTGCGGTGGCAGAGGCCGGCGTGATGTTGCACCAGCCTGAGGTGCAGCATGCGCTCTCCCGGGGAAGCTGTCCCTGGATCCCGGGACCCCGGCAGCGGCAGGCTGCACAGGCTCCCCGGAGGGGAGGTGTGGAAAGTGACCTGTGCTCGCAGACAGGCTTCTTGGTGGCGGCGGCAGCAGCCTTAGCGTCTCATACCCGTCTCTGGTGTCCGCGCTGATAGCCGCGGCTCGCACCCGTCTCTGGAACTCCTTTATGCGGTGCGCGTAATCCCCTCTCCTTGCACCCCAGGAAGCAAAGAGGGAAGAAAAGGTCTCTTGCCTCTTCGGCAGCTCCAGACTTTCTCCTGGATTCCCTCCCGGCTAGCCGTGGTGCACTAATCCCTTCAGGCTGTGTTCACGCCACCAACCCCAGCTGGAGCCTCAGCTCCCAGCCCCCACCCTTCCTGGCGGGTGAGCAGACAAGCCTCTCAGGCTGGTGAGTGCTGGTCGGCACCGATCCTCTGCGGGAATCTCTCTGCTTTGCCCTCCACACCCTGTTACTGCGCTCTCCTCCGTGGCTCTGAGGCTTCCCCCTCCGCCACCCACAGTCTCCGCCCGTGAAGGGGCTTCTAGTGTGTGGGAACCTTTCCTCCTTCACAGCTCCCTCCCACTGGTGCAGGTACCATCCCTATTCTTTTGTCTCTGTTTATTGTTTTTTCTTTTGCCCTACCCAGGTACGTGGGGAGTTTCTTGCCTTTTGGAAGGTCTGAGGTCTTCTGCCAGCGTTCATTCGGTGTTCTATAGGAGCAGTTCCACGTGTAGATGTATTTCTGATTTTTCTGTGGGGAGGAAGGTGATCTCCATGTCTTACTCTTCCACCATCTTCTCTCTCCTCCCATCTAGGCTCACTATTATTGAGACTAGGAACTAGGATAGTGGAAGGAGCATAGGGACCTGGCAGGGTTTCTCCAGCTAGGGTAGGCTAGGGATCAAGGAAATTAGGCAACAGCTAAAGGAACAGGGAACCCATCTCCTTCCATCATTTGAGAGATATCCCCATAAATCTGTTCCCAATTAGCATAACTCAGTCTCAGAAGCCAACCACAGTGACAACATCAAAAGCAAGAAAAAATAACAACACAGATAAGGAGCTTGGTTGCCTGAGAGGAAAATCGGCCATCACAGAGAGCCAACTGGAAGACACACAGGAAGACTTGGACAGACAATAAATGAACTTAAGGGCCAAGGAAAACATGAAACCGTCATTCTGGACCTAAATACTTGTAGAATTTTTTAAAGTTAGTAAACAAATTAAACTAAAAGATAGCCACTGAATAGAGTGAATTGAAATTAGTGGTACGGAGAGGTGTGGGTAGAAGAAATATCTCAAAGCCTGTAAAGGTTTTCACATTGGATTTGGCAGAAATCATTCATGGAAAAGCATGGTGCTATTACAGGAATCCAAAATGACCTAGTGCCTATGTTTCCTTACCAATAAAATGAGGATAATAATAGTATCTCATGGGATTATTATAAAGAATTAAAAGAGTTAATATTTGTAAGGTGCTTAAAGCAGTTCTTAACACAGAATAAATGCTCTCTGTTTGCTAAGTAAATAAATAAGACAGAAATAATGACTAACTCCAAACACTGGTTATTTGAAAAGACCAATAAAATAAATAAACACTTCTTGAGAATGGTTTTAAGCAAGGAGAGAGAGAGGAAAAACAAAAAATTTGGAATGTAAAAGCAAACACCTCTAATACAGAGGAAGTTAAAAGAATTATGTTTGAATATTACCTGCAAACCCATGCAGTTTCAAAACCATGAGAAATATCTGATTTTCCATTTAAATGCAAATTATCAATACTGACCTAACAAGAAGTTAAAAATCTGAATGGATATATTACCACAGTACAAATTGGTGCAGGGCACCAGGATCAGTTGAATTTCCAGTTAAGTTCTATTTAATTTTAAAGGACAGATAATTTGAAAATTATCACAATTATTTCAGACCAAAACTGGAAAGCCTTCAGATTTATTTTATGAAGGCAATATAACTTCAAAATCAGAACCTGACTAAAATAGAAAGAATAGAAAATAAAGACAATCACATTTTGGAGGGTTTTATAACATTTTTGTTGAATCCCAAATATTATCATTTCAAAATGTAATCCACATCAGAATGATGAATAAGATATGTTGTATCCTTTTCTTTTTTATGAGCTTTGAAATACAGTGTATTTCACAGTTACAGGACATCTCAGTGCAAAAGTGAAATGAGATCATATATGTATGACCTCTACGGAGATGTCTTAAGATTTACATTTGTAAGAGAAGAGTAACATAGCCAAGTTGTCAAAACATACCTTAAAATGTTTCAATAACTGAATCAATTACCAGGTTTAGAGTTGAATTTACACTAGTTTGAAATGAATCAATTTTGTTAAAAGTCTCATCCTGTTTAATGTTGAGTAGTATCCCGTTGTATAGATGGGTCACCATTTGTGTTATCCATTCATGCTTTGAAGGACATTGGTGTCCAATCCAGCATTTAATGATTATAATTATGAACATAGGTGCTACAAGCATTTGCATTTCTTGTTGTTGTGAATGTAGGTTTTCATTTCTCTAGACAAAATTATCTCAGAGCACAATCTCACTTTTGATGAAAATATTCAAAATAAAATGAATAGAATTCAGCCAAAACATCAGGGCTAATGAGTTTTCTTCCATGACTGGCAGGGGTGGTTCAAAATCAAGATGCTAGAGTTCCATAAATATTAAGTAACTTGCCTAAGGTTCTCCAGTGAGTGAGAAATTAAACAATTTTAACCCTCACTTGTTGACTCAATAATAATAATAGTAACAATGAATATGTTATCATGAAATAGCTAAGTTGTACTCAAACTATTCTATAGCTGTTTTATTTCTTAGAAGTTAAAAGATTCATCTTACAATTTTTCCTTTAGATATTGTAATGTGAGAAGAAACAGGAATTGCCATATTAGAAGTGAAGGCATTTTTTGAGATTAAATGTAAAATAAAATATTTGCTTTTGCTGTAGATGAGTAAGTGAAAAGAAAAAGAACAAAGAGAGACTTTTTAGATTTTTGACTTGACTAAAAACTAGGTAGGATACTCATGATCTACTCTCAGCAAAAATGATAGAGGAAGAAAATAGACAGGAAAAGGTTTCCCAAAAAGTCAAGGGCTAGGCTAAAGAGAAGCAGAAGTGGCAGTATTATGACTGTGGAAGATGAATGTAGTGGCACTTCTCATTTATTTAGTATTCAGGATTTCAACCTTAATTAGGGTTCCTTTGTCACATCATTCATCAAATATACTTGAAGAAATGGAAATGAACCTCAAAGTTTGTGTCGCCTCAGGCGTGCTTTTAATACTTTTACTCATTTCAGCGCATTGTGAAATACAGTGAGTTGACTAGGAAAGGTTTTAGTCAGAATAAGTAACGTCCAAATGAAGACATCACACATTATAAGCAATTCTGGCAGGAATATCAGAAAGAAACCATTTAAATGGTTACTAACTTGTGTTTCTTTCAGCCAGTGCTAAGAACAATACCTTTTCTCTTTACCCCAAAATATTCTTCTTTGCCACCCAAAGGTTTGTAACAGTCCTTTTAAAAAACTACTTTAAAAACGATTCCTGCTTATGAAATTCCACAGCGTTTGTTTTGTTAACAATGTGACTGTGTTTACAAAGGAATTTGCATATTTATTATTATAACCTGCCAAGTCAGATATAGAAAATACAGGATTATTAATTCAATAAGCATGTTTAGCATGTGTAGAACTACTTTAGGCACCAAGATAATCCTTTTTCATCCTTCTCCTCTGCAAAACCTTTTCCTATATGTGATGTCCTTACCTTGTCCCTACCTGTATGTGATGCCACCTTCTTTGGTAACTGTGCCCCAGGTAGAAAGGATTACTCTCTGCATTTAGCACCTGTAGCCCTTGGCACACACATCTTAAATGAATCATCCATGTGCATAAATGTATGATACATATATACTATAATTGTCTCCATACAGAATATAAACATTTAAAAAGCAGGGATACTCTTATATACATTTGGATTTCCAAAAACTAGAACTTGTCAATATTTAATATATTAGTCATCTTTTGATTTTACAAATAAATGAATAAATATGATTAATCATATAATTAATAATTATATGATTAATCATTATTAGATATAGTAATATCATACTTCTTTTATTGAGTAGTTGTGAGATCAAATGGTCTTTACAGTCTTTTTAAAGTTGCATAGAAGTGGCATTTCGTTGTTGGTCTCATCGTGGATGCTCTTGAATTTGTATCCTACTAGTGTAATTAATGCAATAGCTGTATTAGAATTAAGTACTAGGCTTAGAAAGTAGTCTGAGCCCATATTTTACTGTTCACCAGCTATAGTGTGACTTTGGTCATGTTTTTAAACTTTTCTATACTTCATTTCCTCATCTAAAAATGTGAATAATAATGTGGGGTGTTTCACAGGGCTATTTGTTAAAATTAAATGAGGTAAATAAGTAACACACCTAAAAGAGTTTTAGATACATAACAAGTCTTCAGTAACTATTAGTTGTGACTATTATTAACATAGTATGACATTTTTATAAGGACTTTGCTGATTCTGCTGCTCAGAGCCTCCTTTTTTCTACCTATATTTTAAAATAGGAGACTGGATTCCTGATGCCTGAATTATAAAGGTTTTTCATACCATTTTAGAAAGCACTGTGGACTCCCTTTGAATTCTTTACATTTTATCCCCAAATACTAATGTAATCATAAAGACAAAGAATTCCATTAATTTTCTTGAACGAGCTCTATGGGATGATATAGTACTTTCCCAAATAGAATAAGAGCTCCCTGTATGTGAATATCCAGTAGGAAAAAGCTTTGTGGGCTTTTTAAACCAACTTTGGCTAAAGAAACCTTGAGAATATTCTCACTCCTCTGAGAATATGCTCTCTGTGTCTTATACTTCAGAGCTGTCAGTCAGTATTTTTGATCATTAGCCATCTGTGATTATTTTAATTTTTGCCAGCAGGAGAAGGAACTCTTTTCCACCCAGGAGCTCTGTTATTACAATATAATTTATATGTAAAGAGCTCATTTCATCAGTGAGAGAAACTTTTCTGCAGTTTTTTTAAGGTTTGAAGGAAACTCATGGTATCTTGTTTGTTTCTTTCTTTTTTTTCCCTTTCTCCACCTCTACACCACTGTTTCTCTGTCATACTTCACATTTATCCTGGCATCTCCCCATATAGAAATTCTCTAGTACCTAGTCAAGAGTTTTAAGAACAGGATTAAGTTAAACTGATTTCTGTATGTTTTAAATGAAAACCCTCATATTTATTGCAGTTGCTGTTTTAAAATGTAAAGCTCATAGAGAAAAATATAATTTTACTTTGCAATGATGTTTAGTGTTGAAGAAGAAGCCTCTAGTTAAGATTTCCTTCTTAAAAGTTTATTAAAATGGCATGATGACATTTTAGCTATAACTATGTAATAAGGGCAAGTTTTGAGGGAGGCAAAAAAGGAATTTAAAAATAAAAAAAGTTGGCCTTTTCTATGTAATACCATGAGTTAGGATTTAGAGTCATGGAATCACATTCATACTTCATCTGACTTCTGCTTCTCATTTCAGTTTGACCTTCAGCAAGTCAAAAACTCCCCTCAATCACTTTCCCTGTAATGTGGAATAATAATGTTTAACTGAATATGGTTATTGCAAAGATTAATGAGTTATTGGTCATAAAATGTAACTCATGTATTAAAAGTCTCTGCATGAAGAGAAGACTGAATCCCCGGGTCATTATTGCAGAGTGGTTTTGTGAAGTGAAGTAAATTATTGATCAACTACACAAAATTTTAGGTCTCGAACTTTATGAAGCAAGTTTCAAATCTCAGGATAGATGCTACTAGAAATTAGTGCTTTTGGAGGTCCCATGCCATTTCTTGTGGAAACAGAAAGTATATTATTGCTTCCTTTCCTGGTGAAAGGGCACAGTATATTCTTGGCAGAGTTGACTTTTAAGGAAATTACTGATGATCTGAGGACACTCCTATATTTTTCTTCTTTCTTTTCCATTTACTTTTTCCTCTCCCATTTCCTAACTCTATTTCTCTGTTTCGCTGTTTCTGCTTTCTTTGAGAACATGAACTGGGAGTGCTTCCTCCTAGAGAAAGTGAACAATCTCAGTGTAGCAACAGCAATGAGAGCAACATAATACTTCCTGTCTCTGGGCACTTAGATGCCTTGTTTAAAAAATAATTGAAAAGTAACATCATGTGTTTATTCTGATAATTTTTACTGAGAAGTTTTGAAAAAAGGCCAAGAATAAATGTGAGATTTTCTGGGTTTTCATTTTTTTTAATCTAGGAATAAGGGATGTGGAGGATGATATACAAACACACACACACACACACACACACACACACACACACACACACACACACACACACACGGAACGTTACTTCCTGAAACAGTGATCAGCTTGGTGAGGAAGCAGCAGCTTCTTCTGAGAAATAGCAGGGAATGTAGCCAAGTGCCCAAAGAACCCTGAGTCACTAGGTCCGGTCTCACTGAAAACTAACCTAATCTGTGTCCAATTTAACATCTGAACTTAATTTGCTTGGGTCTAATCAACCCAGAGCATCTTCCCCCATAGAAGCCTTGAGATTAGTCATGATATCCAGAAATGTCGAGAGTAATGACAAATAACTGACACATACATACCTTCATGAAACTTGCCTCTTAGAGGTGGTTTCTTAATTTTAAAAAGCTTCAAAATATGGTGCTTTGTGATGCAGACAGAATCTGTTTCTTTATGCCAATCATTTGTTTTTTAAGAATCATGGAATGGGCTCAGCTCCCTTGTAGAGATAATTTTGCCCCAGTAGCAAAACTAAAAGAGTTACCGTTTAGATTTTTTTTTTTAAGACAAACAAACTGTAGGTTACACTCCGGAGCTGCTGAAAGAATGAGACAGTTTTGCTAACTCTAACATGACTTTTCATGACTCAGTCCAGAGCTGCTAAAATCATGTGACTTACATATATTGTGTAGCTATATAGACCAGGGAAGAATGTGGTACATCTCTGTCCGTTAGCAACTTGGGTTTATGTCCTGGAAAGTAACTCCACGCACAGGCAGTGAGAATTATCAGAATAACTCAGTTATATCTGCCCTCCTAGCCAGAGGTGAGAGACAATCAGGTCAAATAACAAATAAGCTATAATTAAGCTTTGGAAAATTTCAAAAACAAATGAGTTAATGATTTTATTTCTATGCAAATAACAAATCTTTGGGACAGATCAAATGCAATTTTTGCTTCCATATTGCCGAACTTTGATTTGATTGATTCTATATTTATCCCCATGTGACAGCTGGACCACTCACTTTAGAGGAAAACTCCTAATTCCAGTTTATCAAGGAAAATCTGCAAGTTAAAAACTCACTTTTATCAGTAGGCATTTGGAGAATTGCAGGTGACAAATAAAGCTCTTAGTGGATTATTCTAATTGCATTTTCTTTTACCTTCCTAACTTAAAAAGTTGTAGGAAAAGGGAGAGGGCAACTTTCTATGGTTTTGACATTTGTGCTTACATCTTTCTTGAATGAACACTGTGTTTGAAGTTTTTGTAGACTCTCAGTGTGAAGCTAGTTTGGGAGTGTCTATAACTTGTACTATGGATATATAGAAAAAAGGACTAAGAATAATCAGATGCATTAGGTACATAAAAGTATTGACTAACGTTATTGCAAACTATTTGTAAGCCTCTCTCTACTTTTGTTTATTTTCGCAATTTTCATTACACATTTATTACTTTATATTGATGACAGAAGAGTAAAACACAAAATAATAAAACATAAGAACTTAAATAAAGAATAAAAAACTAAAATGAGGTAAACTTAGGAGGTCTAAGTGAAGCAACAATGGTATTAATTTGAATATTCCTTTAAAAACAAAATACATTTTATTATAAATCAAAACCCCCTAAATCTCAGTTTAAATTGTTATTCTGGGATTTTTATAATATTGATAGGAATTATAGTATAGAAAGGAATTATAATATAGAAAGGAATTGATTTGTAATAGAGATAGGAATTATAATAAAGAAAGGAATTGTCACAGATATTAATTGGTTAATGAGTGAGTATTTCTGAGAACACAGTTTCAATATTGGGCAATGATAATGTTTTATTACAATTTCAGTTTTTTTTAAACATTGGAAGCAAACTTAAAATTTTATCTAAATGACAAATTTTATGCAAATATGCATGTATTATATAGTCAGAAATAAGCAAACATGTATTTCCCGTTAGCTAGAAGAACTAGAAAGAGAAATGGATAATACGATTCAGATCAAAGTAAAAACTGGAATCTCAAGAAGAACATGTGCTTCTCAGTTGATTTTTCTGCCTATGTCACATTGTATCATGACTTGATATATTTAACCTGTGCTCGCAACATGAGTACTTTAAATTTGCTTATAGTTTAAGCATTCATTCTTCATCAGTAACCAAATACCTATATTTGCAGATTTTCAGAATTTATCCTTTCCTCATAATCCTCACAGAAATTTCTCCAAAATAATATTACTTTTCTCAGTTATAGAGCAAAATTACATCAATAGTGATAAATATGGCATGTAAGGGAAATATAAAAAAAAGCTCCCACATCTGACTGAATGCGTTAAGAATAGCTTAAAGGAGGTTGCATTTTTGATGACACTTGACAGTATATTTAAAGGTTGACAGAAAGCCTCAGGTAGAAAATGTATAGAAAGATAAGTGAGTATGAGGTTATGATGTGTTCTGAGAACTACGAGTAGTTTTTTTTATTATTATAGGGTTTCGTTTAAATTCTGTTTGTCTTCATTAAGTGTCTTGAGACATTGTGAAAGTGTGTAAAGAAGTTTATGGTTAAAGGTGAGACTGAAAATGTAGCAGAAACTAGATTTGAAAAAGGCCTTGCATAATTTGTAAGGGGATTAGATTTATCTGTTCTCATTTCAATCCCTTTTGTCTATCATGTCCGTCATGTTTAAAAACCAGCAATGTCTCATTCACATGACTCAAAGTCTCACTCTTTCAACAACCTTACCTTGTTAAATAAATATGTAATTTATTGTACTACTGTGTCTGGCTTATTTCACATTGCATAATGTCCTCTAGGTTCATCCATGTCGTTGGCCAATTGCAGTGTTTTCTTCTGGATATTACATTGTTTACATATAGGCCACATTTTCTTTATCTATTTGCTTGTCAATGGACATTTATGTTGCCTCTATATTTGGCTGTTGGGAATAATGCTGCAGTGAACACGGGCATGCAGATATCTCTTAGGGATCCAGATTTTAATTCCTTTGCATATATACCCAGAAGTGGGATTGCTAGATTAGATAGTAGTTCTATTTTTAATTTTTGAGGAATCTCCGTATTGTTTTCCATAATGGCTGTATCAGTTTACATTTCCACCAACAGTGTTCAAGGGTTCCATTTTCTCCACATCCTTATAAATAGTTGATACTTTTTTTTTTTTAAATAATAGCCATCCTAATAGGTATGGGGTGATATCATATTGCAAGTTTAAAAAAATGTTCTTTTTTTCCACATTACGGTTTTGATTTGCATTTGCTTGTTGATTAAGGATGTTGAACATGTTTTCATAGACCGGTTGGCCAGTTGTTTGTCTTTGGAGAAACGTCTATTCATTTCCTCTTCTCATTTTTTAATTAGATTGGTGTTTTGCTATTGAGTTGTAGGAGTTTTATAAATATTTTGGTTATTAACTCCTTATCAGATATATGGCCTGCATATATTATTTTTCCATTCCATAGGTTATCCTTTCACTTTGTTTCTTGTTTGCTTTGCTGTGCAAAAGCTTTTTAGTTTTAGTAAAATTTATGTATATTTGCTTTTGTTGCCTGTGCTTTTGAAGTGTTATACATGAGAAATCATTGCCAAGACTTTATTTTTTTGTCGAGGAACACTTTTCCTATATTTTCTTCTTTGAGTTTTATGGTTTGAGTCTTTGAGTCTTTAATCTATTTTGAGTCTTTAATCTATTTTGAGTTAAAATTTTGTATATGGTGTAAGGTTAGGGTCCACTTTCAATCTTTTTTATGTGGCCATGGCTCACGGGCCCAGCCGCTCCGCGGCATGTGGGATCTTCCCGGACCGGGGCACGAACCCGTGTCCCCTGCATCAGCAGGCGGACGCTCAACCACTGCGCCACCAGGGAAGCCCTCCAACACTAATTTTTAAAGAGACTATTGTTTGCCCATTTATGTGTTTTTAGTGCCCTTGTCAAAAGTTAGTTGGCCACATATGTGTGGATTTCTGGGGGGGCTCTCCATTTGGTTCGATTGGTCTACGCATCTGTTTTTATGCCAGTTCCATACCATTTTTATTAATATAGCTTGTGATATAGTTTGAAATCAGAAAGAATGATGCCTTGGGCTTTGTTCTTCTCTCTCAAAAGAAGATTTGGGGTCATTTGTCGTTCCATTTGGATTTTAGAATAGGTTTTTCTATTTCTGAAAAATGACACTGGAAGTTCAAAAGAGATATCATTGACTCTTTAGATCACTTTAGATATTATACACATTTAACAGTATTCTACCAATCTGTAAGCATGGACGTCTTTCCATTTATTTATGTCTGCTTTAATTTTTGTCATTAGTGAATTACAGTTTCAGTGTAAAAGAATTTTACCTCCTTGGTTAAGTTTATTTCTACATAATTTATTCTTTTCGATGCTATAGTATATTATGTTGTTTTCTTAATTTCCTTTTTGCACAGTTTGTTGTTGGTGTATAGAAACTCAGCCGATTTATGTATACTGATTTTGTATCCTGAAATTTTACTGAATTTATTTATTCTAAGAGATGTGTGTTTGTGTGTGTGTATGTAGTCTTTCAGGTTTTCTACATATAAGATCATGTCATCTACAAACAGAGATAATTTTACTTTTTTTCTAATTTAGATGACTTTTACTTCTTTTTCTTGCCTAATTGCTCTGGCCAGGACTTACCCAGTACTATGTTGGATAGTGAGAGTGGACATCCTTGCCTTTACTCCAGATCTGGGGGAAAACCTTTCAGTTTTTCACCATTGAGTATAATGTTAGCTATGGGCTTGTCATATACAACCTTTGTTGTGTTGAGGTACTTTCCTTCTATGCCAAATTTGTTGAGAGTTGTAATCATGAAAGGGTGCTGTGTTTTGTTAAACACTTTTTCTGCATCTATTGACATGATTATGTAATTTTTATCCTTCATTTTTTAATGCAGTGTATCATATTGATTGATTTGCATATGCTAAATTAACTTGATTCACAGGGTCAAATTTTACTTTTTCCTGGTATATTATCTTTTTAATATACTGTTGAATTTGGTTTGCTAGAAGTTTACTTATATAAATATATTGTTTAAATATATTGTTTAATAATATATATAATGAATAATCATACATAAACTTCATGTAAAGTATATCTGAATTCATCCCCAAAGTTTATAAGATCAGAAAGAGGATGGAGTAGAAAAATAAACATACAAAACATCATTGACCATGGATTAACTCAAAATACAGACTAATGACAGATAGAATACACAGAGAAAAATTAGGAAAATATTGCTAGGAAAAGAAGATAATTTTAGTCATGTCCCACAAACAGAGAACAAATTATGGTGATACAAAGGACATTATCAGCAGGGTATCAGGTTTGTGAGCAGATATCACTTTCCGTATATGGGAAAGGTGACTTGAAGGACTACCCTACAGAACCTTAACCTTAGCCTTAACCAATCTTTCTCTCTGAGCCAGGAGGAGGAGTGGGTGACTTATTTTCAAAGACAAGGCTGGTAAGACTAATGACCACTTAAAACTGTGGCCCAGAAAAGTAAGAGGACACAATCTGACCCATGCAAACAGGAAGCTATATCCCTAGAAGTAAGAAAAATATAAAAATGGACCAGTCTTGACTGAATCAGGAGATTTGTCTACTTTTATCTTCCTGAAAAAAGAAAATCAATTCCTCTGTGGAGCAATATAATGTTTTCCAGTGTCTCTACATATATTTTTATAGGTAGTGTCCAATATTAAATAAAAAATTATCAGGCATGCCAGGAGCCAGGCCAAAATATCAGGAAATCAAGAGGAATAAAGACCATAGAAACAGATCCAAATATGTTTTATATGTTGGGCTTCTCAGTCACTGACTTCAAATGAAATAGGATTACAAGATGAAACTATGACAAGATATTGTAGAGTATAATAAACTTAACTGAAGTTTCACCAAGGAAATGGAATGTATAAAAAAAAGTTCAAATAGAAATTTTTAAAAACACAACAATAGTAAGTAAAAGAATAGACAATGCATAAAAGAGTATTAGTGATCTGAAAGTTATATCAGTATAAAATAATTATTGAAATAGAGAAAAATTATGTTAAATATATGAGAACATAAAAGGAATATAAGTAAAACATATGTCATGCAGTGAAGTCACTGACATATATGTATACTATTAAAGTAACTTGTAGAGCAAGGAGAGACACAGAGATAGACAAGAAGAAGAAGTGGAGTTGGAGGGGTAGGAGGAAGGAGGAAAGAGGAGGAAGGAAGATGGAGAAAGAGTGAGAGAGAGGAAAGTGGAATAAGGAGAGACAGAAGTAACATTTGAAGAGGTAATATCTGAGAATTAAACTCAGTAAGGATGTCAAGCAAAAGATTCAAAATCTCTATAAATCTCAAGGACAAAAAATAAAACAGCAAATAAAACATCATAGATAACCTGCTAAAATCAAAAACAAGGAGAAAATTTTAATAGTAGGCTGAGAGGAAAAAACATGCATCATCGTCAAATGAACAATCATAAAAGTTACAGAAAATTTCCAAACATAAATGACGAAAGTCTGTAGACAATGGGATGGAACAATGAAAATGCTTAAAGAAAATAAGAACCAAGCTACTTTTCCATACCCAGTGAAAGTGCCCTTCAGACATTAAAATAAACATGTTTTAGGTAAGCAGAAAAGAGAACACTGGTCACCAGTGGACTCACCTGAAAAAGGTGCTAGAGGAAGGTTTGCAAATGGAAGAAGAATATTTCTAGATGGAAGCAGAGTAATGCCTAAATCCCAAGAAAATATCCATAATTTTGTGGCTAAATGTAAAAAAAAATTAACTATTAAATAAAATGATAAAACTATCTGTTTCCATCAGGAGACACATACCATGTGGTTATGACTGTGTTATTATAATAATTTAAAATATACAGTGTCATAATAAAAATAAAACTGGAGTATCTATAATAATTTCAGACAAAATACTATTTATGGATAAAACATTAAGGATCTGGAAATAACAATAGAATTAATTTTCCAACTATGATGTCTAAATATTACAATCACTCATGAAATTAATAACCCTAAAATTATATATCTATAGCTGTATTTTATATGAGTCACCTAAAAAGAGAATGTGACAAGTCTACAACTTTAGTAACTCAAAAAGAAGCCAGTATATCAGTAAGACCAGAAATTTGTAAATAGAAATTTGAGGAACACAACTATAAGTTTTATCTAATGATGGACATAGATGCTTGTGCCCCAATAAATAAATATACATTTATTTTTGTTAATACATGGACAATTTACAAAGATTGATCACCTAATAAGTTATACAGGGAGTATCCAAATCAAGTATTTTATATCAACTAAAATTAATAACAAGAACAAATTCAACACAAATTTAAAATCAACATATAGAAGCTAGTAAAATGCAATAAAACAAATAAAAATACGTTTTCTTGAAAATTAAAAAAATGAAGTCTTAAGTAATTCATTTGTGAATAAGTTAGTCACAAAGGTCATTATAAATTTTAGAACTAAAATACAAAGAAACGCCACATATCAATTCTTACAGAATGATACTAAATTTGTCCTCAGAGGTAAATGCATAACATTAGATGCACAAAAGAAGACAAAACCAGATATTTTCAACTCATGTAAAGATTAAGGAAGTTGAGGGACGTTTACATGATAAAGAATAACTTTGAAAATTTTAAAGAAGGAAAGTAAGATGGAGAAACTTATTTAACCAAATATCAAAATAAATTTTAAGGCAGAGTGATTAAGACATTATGATATTGACATGGGTAGAAAATGAGAATTAGAACAAAAATTAGTTATTATTTCAAGTTAGAGGCTCAGATAAATGCAAAAAATCGATCATCCATTCAATATGTCAGTGGTCATTTATTAAAGAAAAAAAAGAAAAAGGGAAAGAACAAAAACTATGAAAACTAGAATAAAGGGAATTGTCTTCACCAAATAATCAAAATAATTATAAACAAAATACTGATAAGAATTTTTTCACATTAGCTCCAGTATCTACAGTAAAGTAATGAGGATTTTTCACCATTTAAACTTGCAAGAATTGGAAAGCAGCTTACAAAATGGTCTTTATGTACTATGTCAGCCTGGATTCAGTTAGTAGATAAAAGTCACATGGGAATGCAATAAGAGATCACTATTATGTTGTTGAGGTAGCAAGAGCAGACACCAGTTACCACAATTAGGATTGAGGAACAAAGGAATGAAGTATCTTTTTATTTAATTTTAAATTTTAAATTGGCCTTAAACCTCTGTGAAAGGGTACTACCTAGCTGCTACTGTTCTTTTTCTTTTTTTTTCTTTCTGAACTCAAAGGAGAGACCCTATGGGTGGACAAAGTTCTCTGAAAAGGGATCGGAAAGTGTTAGAAAATTGCAAATTAAAATCAACTGCTGCCACTGATAAGGATAACTGCTACTGTGGTGATGAAGCATTAATCTAGAAATAAAAGTAAAAACAGAAAATAAAATAAGAATAGTGAAGAGACACAAAAGAGTATGTCCCTTTTCCCTATACCAGTTACACAGGCTCTGTCTAGCACTCTCTATTGGCAGAACCAAATTGGAAGTCAGGTGCCAAAGAAAATTGTGGTTTTCAGAGTTTCACCTATATTATCACACAGCAGAATATAGTGGGTAGATTGGACTCTGGCATACAGTAGCTTAATGATTAGAAGCTGGCCTACAATAGCTTAACAACTGGACTATTTGCCAGATATACATACAAAGTCCAAAAATATTAACAGATTTTTTAAGGTAATTAAGAACAATGATGTAAGCACAATGCACAAAAATCAATAGCATCATGATAAGTGATATCCAACTAGGATATCTAAAAGACAGGACTTTCAGATTGTTTAATAAATGATCATAAGCCTAATCATAACAGTAATATATAAAAATTGTATGATACATGATGGTAATAATATATTATACATAATACATACTATAATTATACGTAACATATAACAGTAATATATATACATATATAGAGAGAAGCCTTTATCTTTGTTTCTGTTACCTGTTCTAATGATAGATAAAAACTATATATAATTAATTATAAACCCTTTTAAGGGCTATAAAGAATTTCTAATAAAGAGCAATAATATAGATTGGAAAGCTCAATATTAATAAAACTGTGAATTTTCTATAAATTGACCTAAAAATTTAATGTTACTGTAAAAAATTCTCAATAGATTTTTTAAAGAAATTTTTAAAAGCAGGTAACAAATTTATAAGATAAAAAATTAACAATTTTAAAGAAAAACAGGATGGAAAAACTTGCTTTACCAAATATCAAAATATGTTTTAAGGAAGAGAGATTAAGATATTATGATGTTGACAAATTGATAGACAAATAGAGCAGAATGAAAAATCTAAAATCAGATCCATGCATATTTGGAAACTTTATATGTCAGAGGCAGTATTACAAATGAGGAGAGAAAAGATTTATTATGAAGTAAATGCTGTTAGGGAAACTGGTTGTTCATATGGGGAAAAATTGAATTTGAGTCATTATGTTACAGTGTACACAATGACTAATTTTAGGTGGAAATGAAACATTTTAAACTTTTAGGAGAAAATGTCACATGTTTTCAATGGCACCAGATTAGGTTATTTTAAGATAACAATTTTTTACCACAAATTACCATTAAAAATGATAAAAGAAAATCTAAAGAGTTTTAGAAAATATTTGCAAAAAGTAATAATGGTAAAATGGTTAGTATCTTGAATATAAAAGAACCACAGAAGAAAAAATACCTAATTATTCAATAGGTAAATGGGCAAAATGTACTAAAAAATTCACAGAGAAGGAAATAAAAATTTCTAGTAAACATGTGGAAAGGTATTCAATAATTCTAATCCAATGAAATATACTTTTCTTTAAAAAATACCAAATTATATAGTGTTGAGCATGTGGAGCTTTGAAAACTCTTATACCCTCATGGTAAGATGGTAAATTACTGCATCAATCTTTGAAAGTAATTTCTTAATATCAAATAAAATTCAAGATATTCTTACCCTGCACCCAGAATTTCCAATTTCAGGAATCTAAATAAAATCTTGCACATGTGAACAAGGTGATATCTGCAAAAACAATCCTTACCATATTGTTTCTTAGCAAAAAATTGTAAACAACCTAAATAAATATGTATCAATTGGAGGATGGATAAATAAATTGCAATAAATCAGTAAAATGAAATAGTCTGCATATATAAGCATGATTAAATATTTGTTGAGCAAAATAAATGAAAATTGCAGAAAGGCAGTGTAACATTACATACATTTAAATATGGAAAAATAGTAGTTTATAAATACATGCTTATATATAAAATATTTTTTAAATATTCACTAGATTGATAAAAACAGTTCAGAAGGATGATTACCTCACAGGGAATGGTATTATGGAAAAATAGTGGCCTCAACTTAATCTGTAAATGCATGTTTTTAGTAGATAAAGGCTCCGAAACAAATACTGCATGATGTTAAGATATGTTAAATCTGGATTACAGGAATGTGGATTCAATTATTTGTCAAATATGCTTCTTCCTGTCTCTGTACATTTGAAATATTTAACTATACACCAATTCATGTTGATTTAGAAAATGCACCTGAATGCATATCTCATATTTTATACTCATATTAACTCAAAATGGATCACCTAACTGTAAAACCTAAAGGAGAAAAGAGAAGAAAATGTTTATGACTTTGGGTCAAAGATTTCTTAGATATGAGACCAAAAAAATCATAAAAGAAAAAAATGGTAAAATGAACTACATAAAATTTTAAAACTGCTATCTAAAAGTTAATTACTGCCCCTGGGCAGCTGGTGTGAACCTGCTCTCCTCAGGACTCACTGGGGCTTTGGCTTCTGGAACACACGGGGCTGAGTCCATGCTGACAGCCTGGGGGCTTCAGGACAACACAGGGTCAAGTCCATGCTAATGGGAGCCAAGTCTCCTCAGGACTTGCTGGCGCTTTGGCTTTGGGACGTTGTAGGGTCCAGTTCATGCTGACAGGAGCCTTGTCTCCTCAGGACCTGCTGGGAGGTGTTGCGGCTGAAGGAAAAGGTAATCCACAGGACCCAAGACATGGTAGCTACTAATATACTCGTCCCACAGTGCCTCTTAATAACTTGTGGACACCTACAAGGGAAATAAGAATCACAACTTTGTTTGCACTTGGTTGGCCGTGTGACTGACAGGGTTTTGGTGCTCTGGCTGGGTGTCAGGCCTGTGGCTTTGAGGTGGGAGAGCCAAGTTCAGGACATTGGTCCACCAGAGACCTCCCGGCTCCGTGTAATATCAAACAGCGAAAGCTCTCCCAGAAATCTCCATCTCAGTGCTAAGACCCGTCTCCACTCAATGACTATCAAGCTACCATGCTGGACACCCTATGCCAAACAACTAGCAACACACGAACACAACCCCACCCATTAGCAGTGAGGCTGCCTAAAATCATAATAAAGTCACAGGCAGCCCAAAACACACCACTGGACGTGGTCCTGCCCAACAGAAAGACAAGATCCAGCCTCATCCAACAGAATACAGGTACCAGGGCCCTCCACCAGGAAGCCTACACAAGCCCCTGAACCACCATTGGCCACTAGGGGCACACACCAAAACAACGGGAACTACGAACCTGCAGCCTGTGAAAAGGAGACACCAAATACAGTATGTTAAGCAAAATGAGAAGACAGAGAAACACACAGCAGATGAAGGAGCAAGGTAAAAACCCATCAGACAAAACAAATGAAAAGGAAATAGGCAGTCGACCTGAAAAAGAATTCAGAGTAACAATAGTAAAGATGATACAAAATCTTGGAAATACAATGGTGAAAATAAAAGAAGCATTTAACAACAACCTAGAAGAACTAAAGAGCAAACAAACGATGAATAACACAATAATTGAAATAAAAAATTCTCTAGAAAGAATCAAAAACAGAATAAATGAGGCAGAAGAACGGGGAATTGACCTGGAAGATAAAATAGTGGAAATAACTCCCACAGAGCAGAATAAAGAAAAAAGAATGAAAAGAAATGAGGACAGTCTTAGAGACCT
>NC_041218.1:68338273-68339315 GCF_002837175.3 Physeter macrocephalus
AGCTGGAGTAGCAATTCTCATATCAGACAAACTAGACTTTAAAATAAAGACAATTACAAGAGACAAAGAAGGAGGACACTACATAATGATCAAGGGATCAATCCAGGAAGAAGATATAACAATTGTAAACATTTATGCACCCAACATAGGAGCACTGCAATACATAAGGCAAATGCTAACAGCCATAAAAGGGGAAATCGACAGTAACATAATCATAGTAGGGAGCTTTAACACCCCACTTTCACCAAGGGTCAGATTATCCAAAATGAAAACAAATAAGGAAACACAAGCTTTAAATGATACATTAAACAAGATGGACTTAATTGATATTTACAGGATATTCCATCCAAAAACAACAGAATACATTTTCTTCTCAAGTGCTCACGGAACATAGTAGGGAGCTTTAACACCCCACTTTCACCAAGGGTCAGATTATCCAAAATGAAAACAAATAAGGAAACACAAGCTTTAAATGATACATTAAACAAGATGGACTTAATTGATATTTACAGGATATTCCATCCAAAAACAACAGAATACATTTTCTTCTCAAGTGCTCATGGAACATTCTCCAGGATAGATCATATCTTGGGTCACAAATCAAGCCTTGGTAAATTTAAGAAAATTGAACTGTATCGAGTATCTGTTCTGACCACAATGTTATGAGACTAGATATGAATTACAGGGGAAAAAAACTGTAAAAAATGCAAACACAAGGAGGCTAAACAATACACTATTAAAAAACCAAGAAACCACTGAAGAAATCAAAGAGGAAATCAAAAAAAAAGATAAAGATCAGACCAGAAATAAATGAAAAAGAAATGAAGGAAATGATAGCAAAGTTCAGTAAAACTGAAACCTGGTTCTTTGAGAAGACAAAATTGATAAACCATTAGTCAGACTCATCAAGAAAAAAAGGGAGAAGACAAATCAATAGGATTGGAAATGAAAACGGAGAAGTAAAAACTGACAGTGCTGAAACACAAAGGATCATGAGAGATTACTACAAGCAACTATATACCAATAAAATGGACAACTTGGA